>NC_141668.1:77739331-77981831 GCF_028749965.1 Puma concolor
TACCTACACTTTGCAGTACATACGAATATTGTGTCGAAGTTCTATCTGCTAATTTTGCCATGTGTGTAGGAACCCAAATTTTACACTTACTTTAACTTTTTTTAAATGTTTATTTATTTTGAGAGAGAGAGAGAGAGGAAGCAGGGAAGAGGCAAAGGTAAAGGGAGAGAGAGAGAATCCCAAGCAGGATCCACAGTCGGGTGGCTTACAACCCTGGGATCATGACCTGAGCTGAAATCAAGAGTCAGATGCTCAACCAACTGAGCCACTCCCTGCCTACTTTAGCTTGATATTTTCATTTTGACCCACTCTAGGCAACTATGACTCAATGAATGAATCCAAGAATGACCAAGGGGACAGAGTTTTATTGAATGCCTCCTGAACTACAGACTCTGCAGTACCCAGGTGCTGTCATTTAAATGGCAGTCTCCTGCTGCCAGGAGACTCAAAGAAAGAAAAACAGATATGTGAACCAACAATTTAAATGCCATTATACTGTAATAAAGGGATGTGAAAATCATCATGGTGGCACACAGAGAGAATAATCAATTCTCCAAGAAATGCTTTCACATCTGAGCCTTGGAATCTGAAGGTCCTGGATCCAAGCCCAAGCTCTCTGACACTCAGGAGTTGTGAAATGGGGAGCTTCATCTCATCTGCAAAACGAAGCCAGTAGTGCCAACATTTTAAAATTGTTTTAAACATTAAATAAAACAATGCATGAAAGGCTTGCTTCGGCCTAGTATGTCTGACATAAAATGAGTGCTTCTAACCTGCTGCTGTAACTGTGACCTGGGAATTAGGAAGGAATTTAGAACTCCAGGGCAGCTTCATGGAGGATACTCACAGGACTTACCAGTGGGAAAAGGAAAGGACAGAGAGTAAGAAAATCACAAAACCTTCCTCTGCCCCGGCCTCTGAATTACAAATCAAGGCAGCATTGGTGAGTGGCCACTGGTTCACTAATTCCCTATTGTTAGTGTGTACAACACACTCATGGGCTCCTTGTTTGAAGTGCAGATCCCCGGCCCCACCCCAGGCATTCTGATTCTATCAAGTCTAGTCTGGGGACATCAAATTCTGCAGTTTAACCCCTTTTAGACAGTAACTGAAGAAGAGGAGCTCTACAGACAGTTCTAACTCGATTTTACTACAAGTAGCTAAATTGCCATATTTGGCTTGTAATTTAAGTCTTATCGTTCATCTTTATGTTCTAGAATCAGGAGAAAGTGACACATATACACACAAAAAAGTACTTACTACTGATTGCATTTAAAGCAGCCAACTTGATGGCCTTTCTCTAGAATATTCACATTTTAACCCCAATTTTTGAAAAATGAACCATAATGGCAAAGATTGGAAATGTCCTCTTCTGAGACATTTGTCATACAGGTTTATTTGTATAATGTGTGTTTTCCATTCTAGACTGTAAATTCCATTCAGGCAGACAACAGGGGCACCGGATTTGCATCAGTAGCCCCCTCAGCTCACACAATGCCAGACAAAGTTAATCAAGAAGCATTTTGTTTTTAGAAAAATGGAAAATGCTTGCATTCTTTGGCAGGAGGAGGAATGGCAGAAGAATCACAGGGCAGGAGTAGACAGGAGAAATATTTAGGAAGTACAATGAGCAGGTATACCGATCTGATGAGGGATTAAAGAAAAACACTCTCAAGCTTCAAGCCTATGTTGTTGGATGAAAACGATGTCCCCAACCAAGGAAGAACACACTTGATGGAAGATATATTTTTAAAGGTTATGTGTCTGAGATGTCTGTGAGAGATAACAACGAGTGAAGGACTACACATGTATATGAACCTAAAATTCTAAGGTGTGGTGAGCAGAATAACAGCCCCCATCAATGCCCGTGATCAAATTCTCAGAACCCATAAATTCTATCTCACATGTCAAAAAGGTCTTTGCAGATACGATTAAAACTAAGAACCTTGAGAGGAGGAGCGATTCCTGGATAGATAGGTCCAGTCTAAACACGTGAATCTTTTAAGGCAAAGAGTTTTTTCCAGCTGTGGAGAATCAGAGAGATGGTACCAGGAAAGAAACTTGCTGGCTTTGAAAAATGGAGAGGGGTAATCATAAGGCAAGGAATACAGGCAAATTCTAGAAGCTGGAGGAGGAAATGGATTCTGCCTTAAAGCCTCCAGAAAGGAAGGCAGCCCTTCCTGTCCCTTGATTTTAGTCCATTGAGATCTCCATATGACTTCTGACCTACAGAACTAAGAAATAATAAATGTATTGTTTTAAAGCTATTAAGTTTATGGTAATTTATTAGAGCAATAGGAAACTGATATACATGAGGTCTGGGTGGAACATAAACATTTGAACCCATTCTTCAGATTTCTGTATAACATAATTTCCTTCCTTAGTTAATGTCCCCCCCCCCCCTCTTAGTTTCTGCAATCTTAGAGTACCCGGTTTCAATGCAGGGCTGGGTATTTCTCCGTTGTCATTCAGCTCTACACTTACCATTCATACTCTCTTCTGGGACTGGAAGCCACAAAGCTACAGCTGGCCCTTGAACAATGTAGGGCTTAGGGGCACTGACCCCAGGCAGTTGAAAACCTGTGCCTAACTTTGACTCTCCCCAAAACTTCACTCCTTCTGTTGACCAGAAGCCTTACTAATAACAATGAACATATTTTGTATGTTACATGTATTATATACATATTTATTCTGACAACAAAGTAAGCCAGAGAAAAGAAAATGTTATTAGGAATATCTAAGGAAAATACACTTACAGTACTATATCGTATTTAGCAAAGCAAATCTGTGTATACGTGGACCAGGAAGTTCAAACCCATGTTGTTCCAAGGTCAACTGTACTAGCTGGAGACGTGTAAACTACATATCCATAGAGCTCCTTGCCAGCCATTCTGGTTAGGTCTGCCAATGGAAAGCACCGGTGGGAGAGTGGAATTAGGAAAAGGAAAGAAGCCATGAGCTTCTTTCACCTACTTCTGCCTGAAGCTGCCTTGGCATCTTAGCACTCCTGGGTTCAGGTAGCGGTGGCAGCCACACAGCACAACGGCTGGCCTCTGCGACACAGCACAATGTAGCAGCAGCCAGCAGTGGTAGGCCGGCCACTCGGGCAGGGAGGCCAGCAAAGAGAAGACCTGCAAACTCGTAGATGTTCACAGAGCAGAACCTTTGGCGGTTTCAGAAGCAGCAGCAGCAGCCAGAGAACCAGAGTAAGGTTTCCAGGGCTTAGGGAACACCAGTCCCCTTTTGCTCCTCCAGTCCCAGGGGCTATAGTGACTTCCTACAATTACTAACCTCTGGGTATCACAGCACCTTCCTCTTTTGTCTCCCCCAGAGCATTCAACACATTTGGGAAGAATTCCTTGCATTGTAAACCCTCTCTCTGAAAGCTAAGAATGGTTTCTGTCATCCTGACTAGACACTAATACAAATGCTTTTTGCAACAATGATAAACATTGATTGAATACTTTCTATATGTATTCTGTGCTAAAAGCAGAATGTATGTGTATAAGAGCTTGTATCTCCCCACGGACCTTAATATTTGCTCATAATGTGATCTTATGTAGAACATACACAACCCTTAGCCACATACTATTTCCTCCTTTCAAATATTTTACTGTTAAAGTAGGTTTTTAATTGGGGAGAGAAAGTGATGGACGAAAAAACACCCGATTGGCTCATTGGAATATCCAAAGTCATTGAAAGATATTTAAACACAATAATGAGGCTGGATGCTTATCAGCACAGAGACAGCAGTTTTAGATTAAATATCTATCTCAAATGGAAAAAAGGAGAAAAAATTCCTTCCACAAGGCAGCAAGATCATAACAACAACTCATCTGCTTAACTCGATTTGCTTTGACAAAAACAACAGGAAAATGTAGCATTGTCATGAATTAAAGCTGTATCAGGAAAGTAGGGCACATTGAGCATTTTCATTATGAAAGTTGTGAAAACACAGAGCTGCTATTGGCAACAGTCGTGTTAAACACAAAGCTAACTGGCCTCCATGCCCGTGCTTCTCTTCCCAAGAAGACAATTCTAGTAAAGAGCAGTCTGACAGGGTTATTCCAAAGAGCAACAGTTTCAACAAGTTAAAGTTGAAGCACCAAGCTCTCAGTCAGTGCTGAAAACATTTTAAGGGGTCAAGGACACCTGTTTGTGACAGAACAAGCCAGCTGCTCTAGGAGAATCCGTCAGCTGCCATTCGCTGTTGCACTTACTAAGTGTCTGATACTTTGCTAAGCACATGATATTCATTAGCTCGTTCACTTCGTACGATGGCCCTAGAAGACCATAACATCACCAGTGAGCAAGCTGAGGTTCAAAGTGGCAAAGCAGTCACATAGCTACTTGGGGCTGGAGAGGGTGGTCACAACAGGACAGGTCAGTTCGACTCTAACATCAATGTGGCCTCAGGACTTCTCTACACTGATGCAAGAAGGGGAAGTGTTCATGCCCCACCCTTAAACTGTAGGGGTAGGAGGGATACATGCATAAAATAAGATAAAATACATGCATAAACAACACAGCAAAACCCTAAACACAGCACAGTTGTTACCTTCAAATTTCAAATAAAGATAAAAACATGTAGCCTTTGTCACCAACCAACACTGGGAGGGACTTATCTTTTAGTGGGCACACATGCATTTCAGAGATCTAAGGAAATTATTATTGTCTTGGGTCGTCAAATTTATTATATTATACCTTTGATCAAATTTCCTTAACAAAGACACAATGAGTTTCTGTAATTGATTCAAAACCTTCTTTAAAACCTCCATTTTCCTTTGCTTTCTTGATGGAAATGTTCTATACCCTTAAAGCAAGGAAACTCTCCTGTGGCCAGACCACCCCAGATTACCCTAAAACAGCAAAGAGGAATATTTTGGGTGAACTTTAAAACATATCATTCCTGTGTATATATCTGAAAAGTGACTTCTCAGTTCTCTTCTTATAAGAAAGGGACTAATTATAATGAACTTACTCCACAAGTAACTACGTTACTGATAATTCGACTTTGGTGCTCTTATTTTCTTATTTATAAATCATTTGAGTTTGTAACAACAACAACAACAACAGCCATGTTACCTATCTCATTTGGCACAACTCATAGAAAGTAATTAGAAGTTCTCAAGCCAGAACTACTCGAGCGTATCTAAAATTCTGTAGTGAGATTAAAAGCCACATTTTTTCCCCAGCTGATTTCCTCATTTCCTTGTTTTGCCTTGCTCCTAGGATTTTCTTTGAACAAAGCATACACATCATAGCTTCAAAAAACAAAACTACAATCTGAAAACAACTGGTCAAACATTAGTGAGTCGTTTCCCAAAAGGGAAGTAACATATTTAGAGGTTGCAGTTTCTTACCACACTTCACCAAGCACAGCACTCATCAAGATCGGAAACTGAATCCTAGGACTAGCCTGATCTTCATGACTTAATGAAGAATTTAAAATTTTACATACCTAAATTTTTGTCACACAAGAAGATCACACATTGTATTCCAGTTACTGTCTGTTGGGTCTAATTCTAAGATCTTCAGATTAAGTGATGCTTATATACTGTATAAGTATCTATTCCCTGTAGAGAACTGTTCTATTCCCTGTAGAGAACTGGTTTTCTCTATCACTTTCAAAAGTGGAGTCCACCCTGAATATCACAGAGTATATAGAACTGACTATGGCTTAAAAAAAAAAAAAAAAAAAAACATACAAATTCACAGCAAAGTGACCTACTATTGGAAGGGACACATAAGGTAGATTCATTGCTCTTTATTACTTTTTTTTATGATGATAAACAAATCATTAGTGGCTGTCACCAAAGATTTTCTAGCAACATTAGACAGAACTCTTAAAATCATACTAATGGACATTGGAAGATGAGCATTAAATTTCATTGAAAATATATGGTCAGTAATTTACATATATTTAAATTCATTGAAATTAGGATTGATTAATATAAGCATTGTTTGGGTTTTATCTGTAAACCTCTTGGCAATAGTCCTGTTTCCATAGTAACACAAACTTGTATTTTATCCCCGTGCATGTGTGTGAAATTATAACAACTTTTGTAATAAAGTTTCCACATCATTTGCACATAAATTTCATTTTTTATGAAAAGTCCAAGCTAGAGGTTTATTTTCTTAAATTATGTATTGTTATCTTGCCACTAAATACATAATTCACATCTCCCCTCAATGAAAACACACCAGAGCCATCCCTAACCACTTGCAAGAGATTACTGAATCTACATGATGGTCGGATCTTTGAATTTCAACATGTGATATTAAGGAAAAGATAATGAAATACTTCACAGATGTCACCCTGGATATAATCTGTGTGTTTTATTAGCATAAATCCATTCATTCTTGTCCAATCAGAATTCTTTTGTTCATTTGTTTCAAACAGTTAACAAGTTTGCTTCGGTCACTCAAAGAGAAGTAGAAAACAAAGCAGCTGAAACACTGGCATGCCTATCTTGACCTAAAAAGAGGGACTTAATTCAACAGTTTTCTGGTGGCTAAGCTGCAAATTCATGCGTTCTTTACTGAAACTCATTTTGACATCATTTAAAAAAAATATGGCAGTTTATAATCTGGTGTTCGGACTTTCACCGCCTTTGGGGTAGGTGGTACTTGAAAAGGGGGACATCTGGGGCTTCCAGGGAGGTGTGATGTTCTCTATCTACATCTGAGGCATGAAAAAGCTGTACGCTTATGATCTGTGACAATTCACATCTTATTTTATTCTTCGACACGAAAGTTAAAAAATAACTTTCTGTTCAGATACCACTGTGCCTAACATAGCAAATGTTGGGGATTTCATGAAATTACAATTATTACTTTAATTGATCTCATCACTTTTTATTTAAAACTCATGCCTTCCCCCTCCTAGGAATTAGCACGTGTCTAAATCAAAGACTAAAGAAATTATGAAAGATAGCCTCAAGATGTGCCTTTGAGATGATCTGGCTTTTGTGTTCCTAAGTTCATCTGCTGTAAAGATGATGGATATGATATAAAAAGGGAAATATCTGGAGAAGTAGTTGAAAGTGTGGACAGTATTTTTCTAAGTGTATGATAATGTTTTGCCAAGTTTACCATCTTTCAAGAATATAAAACCATAAGTATGTTATATTTCAAAACCTGGATTACATTACAAAGTGTAATAAATAAAGCACTTTGAGTTGCAGAAAATTCAATTAATGTGTAATAAAATAACGCAAATGATGTACAGGGAAGATTAGTTAGTTCTCACAAAGTTTTCAGTCCTTTACATGATTTAACAATGAAAAACCACCAGCTGTCTCTGAATAGTTGAAGGGCTGTCACGTCCTAGAGGGGATAGATCTATCCTCTTGCTTCCAAAGGGCAGAGTGAGGAACAGTGACTAAAAGCAAGGGAGAGGCAGAGGCATTTGGGTAAAAGCAAGAAGAGATTCAACCTTGATGACATTAGTTTCACAAGAGGATCAGTCACTCTGGTGAGCAGAGGGCCTCCCACCATTGGATATGTTCACCCATGTTAAGAGTGGTTGTATTAGTTTCCGATGGGTGCTCTAACAAATTACCACAAATTTACTGGCTAAAGAGAATACAAATTAATCATCTTTCAGTCCACCAAGTCAAAAGTCTTACTGGGCTAAAATCAAAGCACTAGCAGGGCTCTGATTTTTCTGGATGCTCTATGGGAGAATCCATTTAGGTGCCTTGTTGAGCTTCATTCTTTGACTTGTGGCCACTTCCTCGGTCTTTAAAGCGAGCAGCATACCATCTTCAAAGCTTGCTCTGCCTCTGACATTTCTGCCTCCCTCTTACAAGGGCCCTTGAGATTGCAGTGGGTCCATATGCATAATCCAGGACAATCTTCTCAACATCCTTAGTTTAGTCACATCTGCAAAGCCTCTTCTGCCATGTGAGCAACAGATTTGAACGTTTCGAGGATTATAACACAAACATCTTTGGGAAATTATTATTCTATCATCGTGATATATTTAAAAATTTATACTGGGAGATTAAACTAGATTGCTAAGGGTCCTTCCAATATTAATATCCTACAAATGAGGCAAAGAAATCAAATATCTGTTAACAAGTGTGAAAAGTTTATTTGTATAAAGAAACTGAGACTACAGGAAACCGGATTCTTTCCATTCCATATAGTATTACTATCTCTTTGTATCTCCATAATAGATGGCTGGATATTTCAGCTAAAATTCATTGTTTAGAAGAAGTCCAAGCTTCTCTTATTGACAGTGGCCACATCTTGGCTGATCCAAGAAACAACAAAGTTGTTGGAGAGTGTGTGACTAGTAAGTTCAAGCAATGGGAAAGTATTGGCAACTATGCAAAAACCACCCTGTGGCTGCTCCAGGATGGTACTTCCTCAAGGGCTATAGTGACCAGTGATCAAAGAATTATTGTCTCTCTTTCAAAAGAAAGAAAAAATGACAGAGATAGAAAGAGAGAGAGAAGGATGAGGAGGAGGAGAAGCAGGTGGAAGGAAGGATGGAAAGAAGGAAGGGAGGAAGAGAAGAAGGGAGGAAGGAGACAGAGAAGGAGGAAGAGAGGAGACAGAGAAAGAAAGAAAAGGTGTAAGAACCCCTGTTTTTTCTCCTTATTATATACTCCTAAATAGGAAGGGAATAACCAAGTTCCTAACTTGAATTCATTTCTCAGAAGCTATTAAATATATGCCAATGAAAAATATGGCTTAACTAACTCATGTACAAATTTCATCTATTCACATATAGCCAATCTTCAGTCTCTTGTGGCCTTTAACAAAAATGTTCTGAAATGGTTACATGGAATAAAGCACTCTGCAATTTGGATTAATAGGAAGTATTAAATTATACTCGAAGCAATTGACCAAATGATCTTGGTAGATGTTAAAGTGAGAAGCATTACCATGAAAACAGTGACCACTTAATCCATCAGTGTAACAGTGTGCATTCTAAAAGATTCTGACTAACTAACTTGGGAAAAAAGTCTCTAAGGAAAAGTTTTCTTCATGGAGCTACAAGCAGGACCAAAGGGAACTGTTTACACTAATTAAATTTCCACTGAAATCCTTTTTTTTTTTTTTCTATTAAAATCAATAGTAAACCAGAAGCTGTGCTTAGTACTGGGGATATAAAGATAACAGCAGACATGACCCCAAAGGTCTCACATTCCATGGCCAAAATGGAGACGAATAAACAACTACAGTTCAGTAATAATCTAGGTAAGCAATAGATGTGATGGCATCCTGAAAGAGAAACATTTGACTCATGGTAGGGAGCTCAGTGTCAACTCACATGAGAACCCAACTCTTTAGTTAGGTCTGAAAGAATATATACGACATGGCCCAACAAATGAAGGCAAAAAGAGGATTTGTGCCACAGGGAACAGAATGTGCAATGGCATAAAGGTCTAGAAACACCTATCATAGTCAAGAACTCTGAGTAGTTGGGTAAGGCTAGAGCATAATAGGATCAGGTGGAGAAACAGAGTTAAAACTAAAGATGCAGGTAAGGACTGGATCATGAAGACTCTTCGATACCATCCAGGGACTTAGAACATTTTAAAGATAATGTGAATGTAATTAATATGGCCACCAGGGTATCTTTCAACTTCACATTTTGATGAAGCAAATCAATAAGAAGGGCAGACTTAAGTAGGGCTTCCAGCCCCTCCACCATTCAAAAAGGGGGTCCAATGGTTATTTTCTGTTTAGAATATGATATTTATTTTCATCCACAAAGAGGAAACGCATTTGGCTTTGCTTGCCAAGAAAAATGTTAGGGACTATAATTATTCATTGCAAAATGGAGATCTGGCAAGGATACATTGTGTGGGGGGAGGTACTGACTGTATTTGTTGCTCAGGAGGTAGATAGGACAAGTCAAGTGCTGAGTAATAGCTGTGGGAAGGTGGGCAGGGGAAGAACACTGGGAGGTAGTTCTGAATGGAGATAGGCAGGAAGCTCTAAAGGCGGAGGGTGAACAGAGAAGAAACGTGTCTGCTTGGGCTGGGAAGCAGACAAAATGGCATGCTGCTCACCATTCGCAGGGGTTTGTACCTCCGGAGTTAGACATAGACACTAACATTTGTGCATAAACCAAAAAAGATATTGAAAAAATTGATAATCATGTTAACAAAAGGAATAAGGATCAAGGACAAGAGGAATAACAGGGAGGGGAAAAGATTGTTTGGAAAAAAAAAAACTGGCAGTATCTGTTTCAAAATAAACTATATCCTGCCTTAACACCCACACTAAAGTGAAATAAAATTTGCCAAGAGAAATTTGCCAATTGTCAAAGCAAAAAAATTGGCAGCCCTAATTATGCTTGTTACAAATGAACAAAATGAATGTTCTCTATTCCATGAATCATGGTCAAAGCCTGGATGACCAGTACAAAATCCTGAGTGGCATCCTTACCTTTAGGTATTCTATATTTTATTATTTATTTATAGCCTGACTTACTTTCACAACAGAACTAAGTCATATGAAAGAAACTTTACACATGAAAATGATCAAATATAAATTTAAATGAATGAGAGCCATGGAAAATAAAATTAAAATGAAAGCTGAACTGGGAATAGGAGATGAGCAAGGATGCGGAAATCATGTTGCTTTGAATGCCATCATCAATTCCCATGGCTTTGTTAAGCCACAGATTTCTCTCTGAGTTTCCTACCAGCCAAAGAGGAAAAGAAAAAATAGCTAACTCTAATAGCTGTCTTTATCTGTGAAGAACAGTATATTATCAGTTTTTCAGAAAGATATGCTTAGATTTTAGGTATCAAATTCGAGTGAAAGAGGGGATTAGTTCAAAGCATGTTATCAGGGGTCCATCTCAGGAAAAGCAAGATCATACATTAGTAAATATTTCTAAAAGCCCTTTTTCATTTCATATGCCATATAATATCTTTTTGCATTTTTTGTTTTCAATAAATTGACAAGGTCTTAGTTACAAGTGAGAATACTGTCTAAGGTATAAAGTAATTCAACTCTCCAGAATTTCTCTTCAAGTTCAGCATGTACTTCCCAGGCAAGAGAGACTGTGGAAGTAGGGAACTGGCATATTCCTTTCATCATTATAACTACACCTTGTCATGAAAACATATCAAATATTTAATTTCTCTCTCCACACCTTATCCACTAAGTAAACCTGACTCATATCTATCTCCAAAAGGCTGTCACCTGCCATTTTATAAGGATTATCTGAAAAAGTATACTTGTTAAAACCAAGATATTTTCAAGCAAAGTAGCATTTTTATTTCAATTTTGCTTCAAATTACTTTCTACAAAATATGTATGTATATACTAAGGAATTATTCTGACAATGTGCATTTTGAACAAACCAAATTCACACTGAAGTCAGTGACTTCATAAAGTTATTCGAAATATATATACTCCTGCTCCTTGCTCCCAATACAGCCTAAAACCTACCTACATTTCAAGCTTTGTTAATACATAACACATGAAAAACATGTATCATCGTGCCTACACATTGTACAACAAAGTTTTCATAGTTACTCTTTCTACTACAAATGATTATGTTCTATGTTAAATTCCACCGTCATTAAGTCTAAACATGATGCCAATATGTTTTACTTTTATTTTGTTTCCAAATTATGGAGTAGAAATTTAAATTCGAGGTTATCTTAATTGTATATCTAAAAGAAAGAAATTGAAGTTTTTGATCTATCAAATTTTAACTATGAAATAAATACAGTATAATCTACTAAAAGTCATGAATTATAGCATTCAAACACTCATTTGATTCTTCTTACTATGGAAGCTTTCTAAAGTCAGATAGACACACATTTAAGACCTAGAAAGTTGACACTTATATTTGAAAGCATAAATGCCAACTATAAGTTTCTGAAATCAGTTAGTTGAAAAAAAGAAGGGCTGAAAAGGCAATGAGAAGAAAGGTTACACACTTCTTAAAAAGTATCACCCTGGGGCGCCTGGGTGGCTCAGTCGGTTAAGCGTCAGACTTCGGCTCAGGTCATGATCGCGCGGTCTGTGAGTTTGAGCCCCGCGTCGGGCTCTGTGCTGACAGCTCAGAGCCTGGAGCCTGTTTCAGATTCTGTGCCTCCCTCTCTCTGACCCTCCCCTGTTCATGCTCTGTCTCTGTCTCAAAAATAAATAAACGTTAAAAAAAATTTTAAAAAAAAGTATCACCCTAAGCTGCAAGAGAGTGGTAATATGCTAAACATATACCATGGGTCAAATATACAACTACAAATATTATTAATATTTAATCAATCGATAACCTGAATGAGTCATACTGTTAAAGACACAAATTAAGTAACAAACCATACTCAAATCTAAATTGAGACAATATTTTTCTTTTTTTTTCAATTTTTTTAACGTTTATTTATTTTTGAAGGAGAGAGACAGAGCATGAGCAGGGGAGGGGCAGAGAAAGAGGGAGACACAGAATCAAAAGTAGGTTCCAGGCTCTGAGTTGTTAGCACAGAACCCAACCCCAATGTGGAACTTGAACTCATAAGCCAGAGAACTCATAAACCTGAGCCGAGGTCTGATGCTTAACCGACTGAGCCACCCAGGTGCCCCAAGACAATATTTTTCACTACAAAAATAACTACGAACCGATTCAAACACATTTTTGACACTATAGAGAGAATATTTTTTGTTTTACTGAATTCAAACATGGGGATAGAAGAACTTGGAAGTTCACAAAAAAATGAATTCACTAATAGATTGTTTTCTTAATGAATACTTCAATTACTGTAACAAAGTTTTAGAGTTAACATATATGATGGTAAAAGACTTTATAACATAATGCATAGTGACTTCTTATGTTTGAGCACCAATAATAATGTATCTGTATCTAGGTGCATGTGTGGGTGTAGACCTGTGTTTGTGTGTGTGTGTGTGCATATGTATCTCAAACGGATCTTTTAAAATCATCGTTCAGTCATCTTATTTCAAAGTTCTGATAGGGTGAGGGATAAATATTCTAAATTGTGAGGATGCAAATTTATTTTCTAAAATCAGAGACTTTTACCATCAAGTACTATGTCATCATACTAAATGGTCTACACAGTACTATGTAATACTCTGTCATTTTTCTTTTCTTTTCTTTAATGTATCCCCACATTTAAAGTAACATAAACTATCTAAAATCAATTATTCACATTCTAATTAGGATGAAAAGCAGTATGCTATTTTTTTTCATATCAAGTCTCGATGCAACAGATAAGACATTTGCATGTTTTTACTTTGAAGATAGGAGCTGAATTTTACTCTAGGATTTTCAGTTTGCTGATCTGTGAACATTGTTTGGGGGTAAAATGCTTTATTTCTTTCTCAAGTATCCCACTAAGTATCTGTTACAAGAACTCGATGTAATGATTCAATGTTTTCTAAATGAAATCCTTCGAAATAAAAATGTATATAAATATAATAATTTTCCTTATGTGGTCAGTTTAATGTTGTATGTTCAGATTCTACAGACATGTGATTTGAACATGACAAATGTATATAACTACTTTAAATATAGAACTGAATAATTCTATCTAGAAGACACCAATTCATATTAAGTTATATTATTATTAAAAATAAATTTAAATTATATTAAATTCGTATTATCCAAGTATATGTGTGTATGTGTGTGTGCGTGCATTATAGATATAGATAGATAGATAGAGAGATGGATATAGATATAGATATAGATGATATATATAGATATATATCAGAAGAAATTCTTGTTACATCAGAAAGGAATTGTGGCTTTGCTCCTTTCTGTAATGAAATTACGGAATATTCTCATTTGATAATTGTGTTATGTGCTACTTTTAAAGAGCTCTATTAAAACAGGAAAATATGGATTAAAGTAGAAAGGAGGGACACTTAGATTAGAAAAGTAAGAACCAAAGTTGAAGTATCGCAGACCTTAGTAAGAGTGAGTTAAATCAGCTAATGGTTTCCCAGTCCAGAGTCCCAGATAAACTGCATCTCAGTGAGTTGAAATAATCCAAGTCAATAATGTAGAGGTCAATTTGAGACTATTCAGGGTACTAAATTTGAAAAACAAACAACAAAAAAAAAGGTATTGTCAGAGTAGAAATGTGTTTTAAGAAAAAAAATTAATGACTATCTTACGGATCTGTGAGTTTCATATTTATGTTGATGAAAAAAATCAATAAATTTTAGGTCAACCTGAAACTAACTAGGGTGTGTGTATTGCTCGATAAAAAAAAAATGATGTATAACCACAGTTTTTAGCTTCATGCTTCACAACTCATTAATAAAGAAGGCAAATATACACTCTTATACACTAGGAAACTCTTACTTAAGTGCTCAGGGGACTAAGGTCCAGAAGGTAGTGACCTATTTTAATTTAGGAAGAAAGACTAAGTGTCATGTAATGTGAAGGCAGTGACTTTTTTCAAAAACCTTCCTATGACAGAGAAGGAATGAACATCAATTTTTCACACACTGCCTAGCTCATGTGAGAAACTACTGAAACCTTGAAAAAGCCATTCAAATTCCATAGTAAAATGTAAAAGAAGAAAAAATAAATCAGTTGTAGGAAGCCCATATACAGACTAACAGATATTTTTAAATCATGCAAATGTAATTTAAGCACACTCAAATGTGTTAATATTGAAGAGAACAATCCCATGAGTCAAAGTGTAGCACCTAGATAAAAGTAAATGAATTAGTATTTTAGTAAAAATGAGCCCAGCAGCGAATACACACAGTGTCCTGTGTGTGTGAGCACCTGGTCAGCTAGCAGAGCCATGTGGATTATGGGATGTCTTGTCACGTCCACACTCATGTGTCCAGTCCCTGGGGCATCAATCAGACTTCTGGGAGATGAATGACCAATAGTGGAGGAGGGAGGACACCTTCTGACCATGTGACAGAAATTTCCTCTGCAAGCCCCTTAGATTTTGGAAGATTAACACCATATTCTAAAGCAACTTCAATAGAACTGAACACTAGGAACCAGGAAATAATTCTTCCTTTATCCTGTGAACTACTAAGGCATACATATACTATAACACACTACCCAGTTCAGATCTCCATAATCAAAGAGAGGGTTTTGGAATACAGCCACAAAGATTATTGAAGCATTGGAAAATAATAAAAGGTGGAAAATTCTAGGTTTTCAAGATGAAATGAGTTTAAAGAAAAATTTGATATATTTAAGTTTGCTATAAGGAAGATTCTGACACTGTGGGTTGTTAAACATTGAGGTGGTTTGCTGAGACTGCAGAAACTCCAATCCTGAGAATCTTTCTTTAAAAATAGAAAGGATTCCGACCAGCTGCTCAGAAGGATTGAATGTGGGCTTTATTCAACTAAAACTCTCCAAGACCACTCTAACCCTAAGAGTTTATTTGAAAGTGCCAATATAAACAGTATATTCCATCTAATGCTTTTGATTCAGTACTGCGTAACTGAGGAAGTCGTAGGGATTACAATAACCCCACACTTCCAGTGCATAAAAACATGTGAGGCAATAGTTTGTCATAATTAGGACTTAGTGATACGTCTGGGCACTTGGACTTTCTGATTTTAAATTTCTCATGCAAATCACATATGGTGCTTAATCAAAAGTTTTAAAGATATATTGCAGTTTTGAATAACTCATGCTAATGAAGCATGAAACCATGATGAAAAGTACAAAAAGTAAATAAATAAAGATCAGGCAACTTAAGTTTTCACTCGTTATATCAGACAGACTTAAAATACTGGTTTTTGTATTAAACTAGAAACTTGATCTTAGTCACATAAATAATCCGAAATTTTAATATTTCATGACATTTTTTGAAACACATCTGAAACTGTAAAACAGTTGTCTATAATACGTACCAATTAGTAAATTAATAAGACTCTCAGAAGTCATAGAGTCTGGTCAAAATTATTTCTTAAAAAAACATGAATAAATCAAACCGTAAACTAAATTGAATAGTATACTAAGTTGAGCGATCAGTCAAATGGCATATAAATACATTTGTACCTAATACCACAAAGTATCCACTTCATCTTTCCACAAAGGACTCTTGGGCTTTCCTTAAAGAATGTATACAGTCAAGCATTAGATTTAAGCAAATTTTAACATCTAAACCCTTTCCGTTTGCCAGTGCTCTGATGCGAAATCTTTAAAGAGTTTATTTTCTTGTAAAGTAACAGCAGCATTATTTAACTAATCCCAGCTAATGACTTCACCAAGCACGGTTATAAAGTGCCACTCAAACTTTCTACACTGCCCAAATCAGCAGATTCATAACTTGACAGAGCACGCTAGAGCTACCTTTACAGCCCTGCAGTTAACTGCATTCAGTAAATATTTGCATCCACAGCACTATAGATGTTAATAACTGTGATGAACATATATACACATGTAAACACACACCCCTCCCTGTGTAACAGTCTACCAATAAACTGTAAAAAACAGACACAATATACTTATGGGTATATCCGCCAACCACTGATTGTACCAGGACGATATCTCTTTTTGTTTATCTTGCTTTTCAACGTGTGTGTGTCTGTGTGTGTGTGTGCGCGCGTGTGAGCAGGTTACCGGAGAGGGAGATCCATTCTTGCAGAGGGGCCCTCGGAAGACTCCTTTAATGCCCCGGTAGTGCCCATTGCTGAGATGTCTCGAACTGATGACCAGGTAACAAGCCATGTGGGTCCAAGCAGGAGGCGCAGCGTCTCAACTCCGCACCAGACGCCCAGCCGTGGAAATGCGGGCTGGTTTCTCAGCAGCAACAGTGACTGCCACCTCTCGAGAAGAAGCGGCCAGCGGCAAGCAGGGGACGCGGCGGCCGCGCGTCCCCGCTCCTAGCCCAGCGCGGGGCTCCTGCTGCCGGCAGCGGCTGCTCTGACGGCGGCGGCGGCAGCGGCAGCCACACAGCGCTTAGGGGACCCGGCGAGCCAGTCCACATGCTGCTCTGACGAGGCGGCTGCTCAACCGCGGGCCGGCGATATAATTTTTTTTTTTTTTTTTTTTTTTTTAAGGACAACTTCCTGGGTCCGCCAGGGAATCAGGAACTCCCCCGCCCCCTTTCCTCCCGCCCCCCACTTTCGCACCCAGTGCACGCCTCGAGATGCTCCGGCGCGGGTCCCGGTCGCCTGGCCGGGGTGGGGAGGGTGGGGGGAGGCGTCCGCGGGCTGGGCTGCGGGCAGGGGGCTGAGACGCCGGGCGGCGGCAACAGCAGTCGGCGCGGGAGAGCCGCGGGCAGCCCCCAGGAGCGCCAAGCCGCTGCCCCCGCTGCAGTGGCGGGGGCGGGGTCGCAGGAGGCAGCACGCGGGCTGGGGCGAGGCCCGGGACGTGGGGACGCTGCGACCCCGCGCTGGAGCAGTCAGCGCCCCCGCTCAGAGCCGTCGGCTGGGGGCGAAGGGCGCGCCGGGCGGCCGCGCGGGGAGGTGACAGCTGCCGCGGTGGCGCCCCCGAGGCCCCGGCGGCTGCGGGACACGCCGCGCCCGCTTCCTGCCTTCAGCCGCCCCAGCCCCCTGGTCGCTCCGCGCGGTCTCCGGGCCAACTTTGCACCGGGTTTGCGGGCCCCAGCCCGGGGCGCCTGGGGAGAGCCGCGGCGGAGGAGAGGAGCAGGAGGAGAGCGTTTCCTTCACTCTTGGGCTGCCTGCTCGCCTTCAGCGTTTTTCCGCGCTCCGGCTGCCGGCGGCGTTGGCGGAATCAACAGCTCCCCAGCCGGCAGGCTGTTTGGACGAGCCGTGCAGCCCCAAATAAGGCAGATTGATTAGATGCGCGATGGAGGGTGATGGATGCAGGAGGAAATAAGTTTTAGATAGAAAACTTATGTAAGGAATAGAAACGAAACGTGCACTCGCGTGTGTGTGTGTGTGTGTGTGTGTGTGTCCAGAGTTACAAACACTTACAAGTCTTTCTGTATCTTTAAGGAGGCAGATACTTTGGACCTGTCCAGGACGTTTGCGTGTCCACAACCCTCAACGATCGCCCCTCAGCGGTGTTTCTTAATGAACGTTAAATCATTTGCTGTAAATGAAGCCACCAGGGAGCGAGGTGCACGGAGAATAAATGACCTGTGCAGATACGTGTTCTGAAATGAGAAGGAAGCCTTGCCGGAGTCAGGAGGAGGTGTGCCCTTTCCACCCCGCGCTGACCTAGTGCGGTTCTCTCTCGCCCCACTCGCCCAGGTCTGTGCTGGGGAGAAGATAAAGGGGTGGGGGGGGGGCTCCTTTCTTTTTTGCCTTAGCACTGTAATTAGTGCAAGGTTAAGGCTAATGCTCCAAGTCACCTCCCCAGTTTTTTCCCTCTTCCGTCTCGCACAGTGCTCCACTAGCATCCTGGTTGACCCTGAGGACCTTTCACAAATGACAGAAACAGGTCAAAGAAAATAGGTAATTCAGTTTTTCCTATTGAGGCAACTCATAAAACTCTGAAGCAAACATATATTCCAATTAATATACTTTTTATAAAGTATAAAGTCAAGTCAATAAAGATGACTTTTTTGTTCACATTATTACAATAGTTTATATCCTTAATATTTTATTAAACACATAGATGTATTTCTCATTTTAAATGTTTCAGATAGTCTTTATAAAGGCGCTTATATAAGGCAAAATGCCGATTCTTTGCGAACTTCGAGTTGAAAACTACTGAAACTGACATAGTGTAATATAAATCTTGTAGGAATTGTTTATTTTATAACTATCTTGTTGGTAAGAATGTCTGAAATAAAAAATAATAGAGCAGTGACAATAGATACAACATAACCACATTTTCCTTTCTATTAAGACTGATGTGCTTAACAATGTGGTGTTTATTGAACTTAGAGCTGTGAAATGTTTCCTGAAGCTGAGAGTAAGTAATATTAGTCATAGATAGACAGTAGATACATTCTATACCAAGAAAACAATGTATTTGCAAATAGCAAAATTTCAAAATCAGGCAAAATCTTTGCCAAAAAAATGAATGAAGTGAAATTTTAAAAGGAGATAGTGCAGCTCAGTCTATAACTACTATTTCACTCTTCATAAATGTAATAAGCATTGAGGACATAAGTGTAAGCATCCTGGAATGGACTAGAAAAATGAATGATGTCACATGCTGTGAATAACAACTCCAAAGATACTATCCCTTTTTAATTAGGCAAATTTAATTCCTAGTAATGTTTAATCACTAAGAATCAGGTATACTCTCCTAAAATGAAAGAACTGACAAGTAATCAAAAAGTATAACTATTTGGCAATGAGAAAGAATGAAATATGGCCTTTTGTAGCAACGTGGATGGAACTGGAGAGTGTTAGGCTAAGTGAAATAAGTCATACAGAGAAAGACAGATACCCTATGTTTTCACTCTTACCTGGATCCTGAGAAACTTAACAGAAGACCATGGGGGAGGGGAAGGGGGAAAAAAAGTTACAGAGAGGGAAGCAGGCAAACCATAAGAGACTGTGAAAAACTGAGAATAAACTGAGGGTTGATGGGGGTGGGAGGGAGGGGAAAGTGGGTGATGGGCATTGAGGAGGGCACCTTTTGGGATGAGCACTGGGTGTTCTATGGAAACCAATTTGATAATAAATTTCATATTAAAAAAAGTATACAATTCACATATACCATCTTATTGTATGATTTTTTATTCAAAGTATTTGTTAGCTATCCTGATATTCTAGTTCATTTGACTGTTCTCCCATGTGCATTTGAGTTTTCCCATAGGAAACAAAGTAATCCCGTTTTATAGTAGTATTTCAAAGACTGTAGTATGATGGGGGGTGGGAGGGAGGAGAGGGTGGGTGATGGGTATTGAGGAGGGCACCTTTTGGGATGAGCACTGGGTGTTGTATGGAAACCAATTTGACAATAAATTTCATATATAAATAAAAAAAAAGACTGTAGTAATTTCCCTAAATTTCTTTAAAATTATTTAATTTTTGCGGTCTTTCTTCTTTAAAATGAATGATACCCGGGCACCCGGGTGGCCCAGTCTGTTAAGCATCCAACTTCGGCTCAAGTCATGATCTCTTGGGTTTGAGCCCTGCATCAAGCTCTGTGCTGATGGCTCAGAGCCTGGAGCCTGCTTCATATTCTGTGTCTCCCTGTCTCTCTGCCCTCCCCTGCTCACACTCTCTCTCTCAAAAATAAATAAAAATTTAAAAAATAATAATAAAATGAATGATGCCAGTTCTGTTGTTTGCCATATTTTAAGTCAATTATGGTTGTTCTGTTCTTTGCTTTCCAATTTTGTCATCCATCTTAAAATGTCAAGGCAAAAATTGACACATTTGTTATTCTCAGCCAATTTTAAGAATAGTTTTTAAAATAAACAACAATCACAAAAACAATTGCCTTCTATTCCTTGCCAGGTTGTGATTGATATCTATCTGTGTGATGCCATCATATTCAACAACTCCCCATCATTGTTGGCCTATTTTAGATGTGGTTTGCCCAATCTAATTAATAGAAACCTAAGTGATTTTATTCACAGGGGTGCTACGGACACAAAGTTGCTCAGTTGTATTCTCTCTTTGCTAAATGAGGCACTTTCTAACTTCAGTAATTAAAAATGTTCAGAGGAAGTGAAAGGAAAGGAAAACACTTTAAAATAAGCCTATGGTAAAGGAATTTTAGATACAGGTCAAATTCTATTACAACAAACATTATGTGCAGTCTTGTAAGGCCCATTTATAGTAAAGTAATATTGATCTGATGAGTTTTCATTTCATGGAAGGAGATGTGAAGAACAAAGGGCATGGATTTCAGCCTATGATCAATTTGACATTTCCATGTATTTCCAGATTCATGGCTGTATCACAGATGGTTGACAGAATGAGAATCCCTTCCTTCCATTACCTTTATCAAACACATCTCAAATTGATCTCCTTATTTTCGTATCTGCTGTCCAACCTTAGTCCAGATCCTCATCACCTCTTGCTTGGACTATTGCAGCAACCTCCTAACCAATCTCCCTGCTTCCATGTTGCTTTCATACACAGTAGATTCTCTGCACCCAACAACCACAGCGATATTTTTAAAACACCAATCATTTCCTATCTTATTGCTTTTTATTGCTGGAATAATGGAATATTTTAACAGTATTCCAGTATGAATTGAATGGTACCTCTCCCCCCAAATACTAAAGTCCTGATGCCCTGTGAATGTGACCTTATGTGGAAATCGGGTCTTGGGAGATGATCAGGTTAACATGAGATCATCAGGGTGGGCCCCACTACAATATTACTGTGCTCTTATTAAAAAGGGGAAATGTGGACACAGAGACAGAGGCACAGGGAGATTGCCATGTGAAGACTGGAATTATGCCTCCACAAGCCAAAGAATGCAAAAGATCACCAGCACACCACCAGCAAGGACAGACACATGGAGCAAATTCTCCCTCCTAGCCCTCCGAGGTAACCAATCAGGCCAACATCTTGATTTCAAACTTCCAGGCTTCAGGACTGCGGGACAATTCCTGTTAAAGCAACCCAGTTTGTTGTACTTTGTTCTAGCAGTTTGAGGAGACTAATACACCTTGTACAGATGTGCCACAGTCTGTTTATCCATCACCTATTGAAGGACGTCTTGGTTGCTTCCAGGTTTAGGCAATTATGAATCAAGCTGCCATAAACATTCATGTGCGGGTTTCTGTGTGGAAATAGCTTCACAGCTCTTTCGAATAAACACCAAGGGCTGCAACTGCTGGATCTTATGTTCCATTTTGGGAGAAACTGACCAACCGTCTTCCAGGGTGACTGCACCATCTAGCACTGCCACCAACAACAGATGACAGGTTGTGGTACTCCACGTCCTTACCGGCATTCGGTATTGTCAATCGTTTTGTGTTTTAGCCACTCTGACAGGTATGTGGTAGTATTTCATGATTGTTTTAATTTGCAATTCTCTAATGACATACGATGTCGAGCATCTTTTCCCTTATGCTTATTTGCCATCTGTATATCTTCTTTGGTTAGGAGTCTATTTATATCATCTCCCCATTTTTTTTAATCGGGTTGCTTTTTTCTCATTGTCAAGTTCTAAGAATTCTTTGTATATTTTGGATACTTCTCCTTTATCAGATATATGTTTACAAATGTTTTCTCCCAGTGTGTGGCTTTTTGGGGTGCCTGGGTGGCTCAGTCGGTTGAGTGTCGGATTCTTGATTTCGGTTCAGGTCATGATATCACAGTTCGTGTTCAAGCCTGACGTCGGGCTCACTGCTGACAGTGAGGAGTCTGCTCGGGATTCTCTCACACTCCCCACCTCTCTCTGCCCCTCCCCTACTCAGCACACTCTCTCTCAAAATAAATACTTAAAAAATATGTGGCTTTTCTTGTCATTTTTTAACAGTATCTTTGCAGAATGTTATTAATTTTGATATCATCCAATTTATTTTTTTCTTTCATGGATTGTGCTTTCAGTGTTGTACCTAAAAGTCACCACCAAACCTAAAGTCAACTGGATTTTCTTCTATGTCATTTTCCAGGAGTCTTATGGTTTTGGCACTTTACGTCATGGTCCATGATCCATCTTAAGTGAATTTTTTGTGAAAGGGGTTTCTGTCATATTTCTAGTTTGCATGTCGATGTCCAGTTGTTCCTGCACCAGTTGTTGAAAAGAATTGAATTGTCTTTGCTTCTTTGTCAAAAATGAGTTGACCGTATTTGCGCAGGTCTATGTCTGTATTTTCTAGCCTGTTCTGTTGATCTCTTTGTCTACCCTTTCACCAATACCACAGTTTTGATTACTATAAGAATCTAATTTTGACACTTTAAACTTGTAGATGTTTTCAAATTTTTATTGTGTATCTAGGTATCAATTTGTTCTCATTCTTGAATGAAACTCTGAAAGCAGGGAACTCCTCTATTTTGTCCCCTCTCTGGTTCTAACACCTAGACGAGTACCTTGCCAATGCAGAAGCTCTTAAGTGATATTTGGGAAGGGAATGAATACGTGTTTTACGTTTTAACCTCCTGATAACTACAGTTAAGGTTTTTTCCATATGAGTATACATGTATATGTACATACACACACACATACACACATGAGAGAAATTCTGAAATTTGGGTTGCAATATTTTAGGTTTCTTAGGTCTGCATTCTAAGACACATTTGGTCAAATTCCACTAATTCCACTACTTAAACTGAAATAATTCCACTATTATTAAACACCTTTTGAACTCTTAGCTTCTCCCAAATTCTGTGCATTGTATTCTGATTCTTGAAAAAGAAACTATTGTAGAAAGTATGTACTTAATTGCACTAAAGTATTTATTATTTGGTGGCCAGAGATTTGACATTATTAAGTATGTGATCCCCAAAAGACATGTGTTATCCCTCATACTGGTTAAGTCTGTTAATCCAAAAGAGGTCTGGTTAGCAGAACTCAGACTTTAAAAAAGGAGACTATCTCAGAGCAGGGCCCCATACTGGGTGCCTATTGGACTAGGCTGGTAACGTGAACCCATGAATTGTGTTGGTATAGAAAACAGAGAGCATGGTGGGCATCTCATGTGGGCAGCTCCTATAGAGTCTTAAGTATATGAGATCTCAAGCAGGATGTTTCAGAAGTCTTACAGTATTTTAAAAGATATCTGAAATCCAGATATTTATATAAAATCTCCTAGTATTTAAATATTGGTAACTAAAAGAACATATTTGTTCAATACTATGAGAATTCTAAACAAAAGCACCATATTATGAATGAAAGACAAATTTCACTGGGAGAAGATATAGACAATATAGAGATACAATAAAGAAGTCCCATCTACAATACATAAAGAACTCATATAAATCAGTAGTAAAGAATTAAAAAGTAAGACAAGGACTTTAGAGACATTTCACCAAGGAAGGTATTGATACAGCCAAAAAAACAAAAGAAAATATGTTCAATATAATTACTCATCACAGAAATGGAAATTAAAACAGCAATTACATATCACTCTACAACCCCAAGAATGACTAAAGATTAACAAACCTAAAGAATAAAATGGTGGCAAGAGTCTGGAACTCTCTGACATTGCTGATGGGAGTTTAAATTGGAGAAACCTATTTGGGAAACTATTTGGCAATATTTGCTAAAGCTAAACTTATTCTATGACCCAGCAATCTTATTCCTAGGTAAACACCAAAGGGAAATGAGAACTTAGGTTCACCGAAGACACATACAAGAGTATTTACAGATGCTTTGTATCTAATAGCCAAAAAATATAACAATGCAATCTCTTCATCACCAAGAGAGCAGATAAATAAAATGAAACATATTCATTAAAAGGAATATTATACTGCATATAAAAGGAAAGGTGGCTGTTGTGTAAAATAACACTGATTAATATTACAGGCATAAAAAATGAGCAAATGAATTGAGAGCTGAGTGACTAGAAATTGCATGATTCCATTTATATAAAATTCAAGAACAGGGAGAACCAATCTCTGATGGAAGTTAGGTAGTGGCTATTTCTTGGTGGGGTGCACTGACTGTGAATGGATACAAGAGACCCTTCTTGAGAGTCTTGCCAATGCTGTTTTGATCTGGGTAGTGGTCATGTGTGTGCGTGAATGTGCATGTAAAAATTCTTTGAGTTGTATACTGAAGATTCAATGAGATACTAGCACACATCCACCCAAATGGCTAAGATTAAAGAGACTCACAGTACTAAGAACTGGCAAGGATAAGGAATAAGTGTAACTTTAACATATTATATACTTAATACAACAACTCTAGAAATACTGTTGGCAACATCTAGAGTTGAGTGTTCGTATAACCTGTGATCTAGCAATTCCATGGCACATATACATGTGTTATCACACCAAAATACACATTCAAGGATGTCCACTGAAGAATTATTCATACTAGTCCCCAGATGGAAACAACCCACATCTTCATCAACAGTGGAATAGATAAAAACTGTTTGTACGTTCATACAGTGGAACAGAACATAGCAGTAAAAACAAGCAAACTGCTCCACAAAAGAATTGAATGTATCCCATGGAGATCTGGCTGAACAAAAGAAATCAGATGCAAAGAAGTATAGAATGTATGATGCTATTTATATAAATTCAAAAACTGGCAAAAACTCATCTATGATGTTGTAAGTCAGGTTAGTGGTTACCTTTGGGGGTTAATAAGGGAAGGGGAACAAAGGTCGATCCTGGGGGGCAAATAATATTCATCATATGATTTGCTTATTCACTCAATGTATGTTACAATCAATTTTTAAAGTATATTTAAAAAATTAAATCCCTCATATTATAGATGAAGACAATAAGGCCTAGGGAAGCTTAAAAATATTCAAGTGAAGCAAATTGGAAACACAGCTAGTCCCCTACCAGCTGGCTCTCTACTGGGTTTTTTGTTTGGTTGGTTTCTTGGGCTTTTCTTTCCTGCGACCAATCTAAGTTAGTTAGTTAATTTATTTACGCCAATCTTCTTCCACAAGCAAAGGAATGGAAGATCAGTACACTGGTCATCATTTGATACAAGTAAAGAAGGTGAGCTTGATGTCCCATGCACTTTTCTCATCCGTGTCCAGAGTAATAATCCAAACCAGTGCTGTGGTCTCAGGGCCTCGGAAGTGATCCCAGGTTCTCTTTATTCACTTTCGTCACCAATGGGCAGTGGATTCACATGAGGGTTATGAACAGAATATGGTTACCATCTCCCCAGGAAAGGGGCTGGACCTGATGTGAAAATGGAGGCAAGTGATGAACCTGGATGTCTGGTGCTCTTCAGGGAAGCATTCATCATGCTCAGTCCCAGCCCAAGAAGCATGATGAGGTAGGTAAGGTCTTTCCTTCTTGCTGTGGGTACCACTCAACACAGGCTGCCTCAGCTGTAGCCAGACCTCGCTAGCAGCATAGAAACCCAGGACCCAGGTGCTGTCACCGTGCTGACCCAGACCACCGCAGAGCCAGAAAGGGAAGCAGGTCTGCATTTTCTGATTTCATCATGCATATACATAAAAGAGACTACAGACAGGTAATTCTGATTTTCACTAAAACAAATTATCATGGTAGCATGACTATGAAAAGTGATACAATTTTTAAAATAAATTCCTCAAACTTAACACTTTTTGAGAAAGTCTTCAGAAGCTACAAATTGTAATATTTTTCTTTTCCAGACATTTCTTCTACTTATTCTTTCATTCTAAATTGTCTTATTGATTTGCTAATTGCATCTCTTCTCTCATTTTTTTCACTTTTTCACTTTTACGGGTCTGTTCCATTTTACCCTAATATTTAGCTTAATAGAGGTTTAAAGTTTTGAAATAAGAAAAAGCAATGTTTTTCAACCAGTTAGTGTCTAACTCCGCTTATGTCTCCAAACAGAACTAGTCGTTCTTTGTGTTTACCTCTAATCAGCACCTGACCCAAACTCCAGCCACAACTCCGGGGAACTGGCCAAACCCTGGCCAGGCCAAGCTCACCGAAAGGCTCAAATGAGAAGTTTGAAGCTTACTACATGCCTGACTCCAAACCGCGCCAATTACACGGACTTTTTTTTAACCAATCTCTCTTTTCCTAGGTCTTAACTGTTAGTGAAATTTTCTATGAAGGGTAACTGTTTCAAACTAGTTTCTTACAGGCATAATTTACCTGCACCTGCATAGGAAGTCACAGTAAAAGATGAAGAGCCTTAGCATTTTCACAACTGTAAATCTAAAAGTAAATACAAACTTTCATATGCCAAGTTCTTTCTGAGCTTAAAGCATACCAAAAAAAGAGAGAAAGAGAAGAAGTGGGGGAAGAAGGAGAGGATGTGGGGAGAGAAAGAGCATTTTTTTAGCAGCATCTTTAAAATCCTTAGGAGAGTGACATTCCCCCCTAAAATGAACCCAACAGGGTTAAAAAGTGGATTGAAGAGGATTAAAGGGTCCTGCAGTCCCTAAGGCAGAAAGTGTACTGTTTTTAGTACTGCCTCATAGCAGATCAAATAACAAAGACAGGGATGATTATTTAATCAAAGTCAAGGAAACAAATTAGGGTATGAGTCCCTCAGACTTAGATTTAATAACTAATTTTGCAAAATGACAGCAGTAAGTCAGAGAGCTACATTTATACTGTGAAACATGAGAATACAGGGCAAATGATAAGAAATCAAACAGACCCCATAGATTTATTTAAAAAGTATTTCCAAGGATAACCTGGAGGGAAGATGGCGGCGTAGGAGGTCGCTGGGCTCACCGCGCGTCCTGCTGATCACTTAGATTCCACCTACACCTGCCTAAATAACCCAGAAAACCGCCAGAGGATTAGCAGAACGGAGTCGCCAGAGCCAAGCGCAGACGAGAGGCCCACGGAAGAGGGTAGGAAGGGCGGCGAGGCGGTGCGCGCTCCACGGACTGGCGGGAGGGAGCCGGGGCAGAGGGGCGGCTCGCCGGCCAAGCAGAGCCCCCGAGTCTGGCTGGCAAAAAGCGGAGGGGCCTGACGGACTGTGTTCCGACAGCAAGCGCGACTTAGCGTCTGAGGTCATAAATTAACAGCTCTGCTCAGAAAGCTGGAAGGCTGGAGGACAAAGGGAAGGAGAGCTGCTGAGCCCCCTGACGACAGAGCTCAGTTTGGTGGGGAACAAAGGCGCTCGCCAGCGCCATCTCCCCCGCCCATCCCCCAGCCAAAATCCCAAAGAGAACCAGGTCCTGCCAGGGAACTTGCTCGCTCCGCGCAAACACCCAACTCTGCGCTTCTGCGGAGCCAAACCTCCGGCAGCTGATCTGACTCCCTCCTGCGGCGACAGGGCCCCTCCTGAAGTGGATCACCTAAGGAGAAGCAAGCTAAGCCTGCCCCTCCTGCCCCTGTGCACCTTGCCTACCCACCCCAGCTAAGACACCAGATCCCCAGCATCACAAGCCTGGCAGTGTGCAAGTAGCCCAGACAGGCCACCCCACCCCACAGTGAATCCTGCCCCTAGGAGAGGGGAAGAGAAGGCACACACCAGTCTGACTGTGGCCCCAGCGGTGGGCTGGGGGCAGACATCAGGTCTGACTGCGGCTCCGCCCACCAACTCCAGTTATACACCACAGCACAGGGGAATGCCCTGCAGGTCCTCACCACGCCAGGGACTATCCAAAATGACCAAGCAGAAGAATTCCCCTCAGAAGAATCTCCAGGAAATAACAACAGCTAATGAGCTGATCAAAAACGATTTAAATAATATAACAGAAAGTGAATTTAGAATAATAGTCATAAAATTAATCGCTGGGCTTGAAAACAGTATAGCTGACAGCAGAGAATCTCTTCCTACAGAGATCAAGGGACTAAGGAACAGTCACGAGGAGCTGAAAAACGCTTTAAACGAAATGCATAACAAAATGGAAACCACCACGGCTCGGATTGAAGAGGCAGAGGAGAGAATAGGTGAACTAGAAGATAAAGTTATGGAAAAAGAGGAAGCTGAGAAAAAGAGAGATGAAAAAATCCAGGAGTATGAGGGGAAAATTAGAGAACTAAGTGATACACTAAAAAGAAATAATATACGCATAATTGGTATCCCAGAGGAGGAAGAGAGAGGGAAAGGTGCTGAAGGGGTACTTGAAGAAATAATAGCTGAGAACTTCCCTGAAGTGGGGAAGGAAAAAGGCATTGAAATCCAAGAGGCACAGAGAACTCCCTTCAGACCTAACTTGAATCGATCTTCTGCACGACATATCATAGTGAAACTGGCAAAATACAAGGATAAAGACAAAATTCTCAAAGCAGCAAGGGGTAAACGTGCCCTCACATATAAAGGGAGACCTATAAGACTCGTGACTGATCTCTCTTTTGAAACTTGGCAGGCCAGAAAGAATTGGCACGAGGATTCAGTGTGCTAGACAGAAAAAAATATGCAGCCGAGAATCCTTTATCCAGCAAGTCTGTCATTTAGAATAGAAGGAGAGATAAAGGTCTTCCCAAGCAAACAAAAACTGAAGGAATTTGTCACCACTAAACCAGCCCTCCAAGAGATCCTAAGGGGGACCCTGTGAGACAAAGTACCAGAGACATCACTACAAGCATAAAACATACAGACATCACAATGACTCTAAACCCATATCTTTCTATAATAACACTGAATGTAAATGGACTAAATGCGCCAACCAAAAGACATAGGGTATCAGAATGGATAAAAAAACAAGACCCATCTATTTGCTGTCTACAAGAGACTCATTTTAGACCTGAGGACACCTTTAGATTGAGAGTGAGGGGATGGAGAACTATTTATCATGCTACTGGAAGCCAAAAGAAAGCTGGAGTAGCCATACTTATATCAGACAAACTAGACTTTAAATTAAAGGCTGTAACAAGAGATGAAGAAGGACATTATATAATAGTGACAGGGTCTATCCATCAGGAAGAGCTAACAATTATAAATGTCTATGCGCCGAATACCGGAGCGCCCAAATATATAAAACAATTACTCATAAACATAAGCAACCTTATTGAGAAGAATGTGGTAATTGCAGGGGACTTTAACACCCCACTTACAGAAATGGATAGATCATCTAGACACACGGTCAATAAAGAAACAAGGGCCCTGAATGAGACATTGGATCAGATGGACTTGACAGATATATTTAGAACTCTGCATCCCAAAGCAAGAGAATATACTTTCTTCTCGAGTGCACATGGAACATTCTCCAAGATAGGTCATATACTGGGTCACAAAACAGCCCTTCATAAGTTTACAAGAATTGAAATCATACCATGAATACTTTCAGATCACAATGCTATGAAGCTTGAAATCAACCACAGAAAAAAGTCTGGAAAACCTCCCAAAGCATGGAGGTTAAAGAACACCCTACTAACGAATGAGTGGGTCAACCAGGCAATTAGAGAAGAAATTAAAAAATATATGGAAACAAACGAAAATGAAAATACAACAATCCAAATGCTTTGGGACGCAGCGAAGGCAGTCCTGAGAGGAAAATACATTGCAATCCAGGCCTATCTCAAGAAACAAGAAAAATCCTAAATACAAAATCTAACAGCACACCTAAAGGAAATAGAAGCAGAACAGCAAAGGCAGCCTAAACCCAGCAGAAGAAGAGAAATAATAAAGATCAGAGCAGAAATAAACAATATAGAATCTAAAAAAACTGTAGAGCAGATCAACGAAACCAAGAGTTGGTTTTTTGAGAAAATAAACAAAATTGACAAACCTCTAGCCAGGCTTCTCAAAAAGAAAAGGGAGATGACCCAAATAGATAAAATCATGAATGAAAATGGAATTATTACAACCAATCCCTCAGAGATACAAACAATTATCAGGGAATACTATGAAAAACTATATGCCAACAAATTGGACAACCTGGAAGAAATGGACAAATTCCTGAACACCCACACTCTTCCAAAACTCAATCAGGAGGAAATAGAAAGCTTGAACAGACCCATCACCAGCGAAGAAATTGAATCGGTTATCAAAAATCTCCCAACAAATAAGAGTCCAGGACCAGATGGCTTCCCAGGGGAGTTCTACCAGACGTTTAAAGCAGAGATAATACCTATCCTTCTCAAGCTATTCCAAGAAATAGAAAGGGAAGGAAGACTTCCAGACTCATTCTATGAAGCCAGTATTACTTTGATTCCTAAACCAGACAGAGACTCAGTCAAAAAAGAGAACTACAGGCCAATATCCCTGATGAATATGGATGCAAAAATTCTCAATAAGATACTAGCAAATCGAATTCAACGGCATATAAAAAGAATTATTCACCATGATCAAGTGGGATTCATTCCTGGGATGCAGGGCTGGTTCAACATTCGCAAATCAATCAACGTGATACATCACATTAACAAAAAAAAAGAGAAAAACCATATGATCCTGTCAATCGATGCAGAAAAGGCCTTTGACTAAATCCAGCACCCTTTCTTAATAAAAACCCTTGAGAAAGTCGGGATAGAAGGAACATACTTAAAGATCATAAAAGCCATTTATGAAAAGCCCACAGCTAACATCATCCTCAATGGGGAAAAACTGAGAGCTTTTTCCCTGAGATCAGGAGCACAACAGGGATGCCCACTCTCACCGCTGTTGTTTAACATAGTGCTGGAAGTTCTAGCATCAGCAATCAGACAACAAAAGGAAATCAAAGGCATCCAAATTGGCAAAGATGAAGTCAAGCTTTCGCTTTTTGCAGATGACATGATATTATACATGGAAAATCCGATAGACTCCACCAAAAGTCTGCTAGAACTGATCCATGAATTCAGCAAAGTTGCAGGATACAAAATCAATGTACAGAAATCAGTTGCATTCTTATACACTAACAATGAAGCAACAGAAAGACAAATAAAGAAACGGATCCCATTCACAATTGCACCAAGAAGCATAAAATACCTAGGAATAAATCTAACCAAAGATGTAAAGGATCTGTATGCTGAAAACTATAGAAAGCTTATGAAGGTAATTGAAGAAGATTTAAAGAAATGGAAAGACATTCCCTGCTCATGGATTGGAAGAATAAATATTGTCAAAATGTCAATACTACCCAAAGCTATCTACACATTCAATGCAATCCCAATCAAAATTGCACCAGCATTCTTCTCGAAACTAGAACAAGCAATCCTAAAATTCATATGGAACCACAAAAGGCCCCGAATAGCCAAAGTAATTCTGAAGAAGAAGACCAAAGCAGGAGGCATCACAATCCCAGACTTTAGCCTCTACTACAAAGCTGTCATCATCAAGACAGCATGGTATTGGCACAAAAACAGACACATAGACCAATGGAATAGAATAGAAACCCCAGAACTAGACCCACAAACGTATGGCCAACTCATCTTTGACAAAGCAGGAAAGAACATCTAATGGAAAAAAGACAGTCTCTTTAACAAATGGTGCTGGGAGAACTGGACAGCAACATGCAGAAGGTTGAAACTAGACCACTTTCTCACACCATTCACAAAAATAAACTCAAAATGGATAAAGGACCTGAATGTGAGACAGGAAACCATCAAAACCTTAGAGGAGAAAGCAGGAAAAGACCTCTCTGACCTCAGCCGTAGTAATCTCTTACTCGACACATCCCCAAAGGCAAGGGAATTAAAAGCCAAAGTGAACTACTGGGACCTTATGAAGATAAAAAGCTTCTGCACAGCAAAGGAAACAACCAACAAAACTAAAAGGCAACCAACGGAATGGGAAAAGATATTTGCAAATGACATATCGGACAAAGGGCTAGTATCCAAAATCTATAAAGAGCTCACCAAACTCCACACCCGAAAAGCAAATAACCCAGTGAAGAAATGGGCAGAAAACATGAATAGACACTTCTCTAAAGAAGACATCCGGATGGCCAACAGGCACATGAAAAGATGTTCAGCGTCGCTCCTTATCAGGGAAATACAAATCAAAACCACACTCAGGTATCACCTCACGCCAGTCAGAGTGGCCAAAATGAACAAATCAGGAGACTATAGATGCTGGAGAGGATGTGGAGAAACGGGAACCCTCTTGCACTGTTGGTGGGAATGCAAATTGGTGCAGCCGCTCTGGAAAGCAGTGTGGAGGTTCCTCAGAAAATTAAAAATAGACCTACCCTATGACCCAGCAATAGCACTGCTAGGAATTTATCCAAGGGACACAGGAGTACTGATGCATAGGGGCACTTGTACCCCAATGTTCATAGCAGCACTCTCAACAATAGCCAAATTATGGAAAGAGCCTAAATGTCCATCAACTGATGAATGGATAAAGAAATTGTGGTTTATATACACAATGGAATACTACGTGGCAATGAGAAAAAATGAAATATGGCCTTTTGTAGCAACGTGGATGGAACTGGAGCGTGTGATGCTAAGTGAAATAAGCCATACAGAGAAAGACAGATACCATATGGTTTCACTCTTATGTGGATCCTGAGAAACTTAACAGGAACCCATGGGGGAGGGGAAGGAAAAAAAAAAAAAAAGGTTAGAGTGGGAGAGAGCCAAAGCATAAGAGACTGTTGAGAACTGAGAACAAACTAAGGGTTGATGGGGGGTGGGAGGGAGGAGAGGGTGGGTGATGGGTATTGAGGAGGGCACCTTTTGGGATGAGCACTGGGTGTTGTATGGAAACCAATTTGACAATAAATTTCATATATAAATAAAAAAATGATAAAAAAAATAAAAAAAAAATAAAAAGTATTTCCAAGATTTGCCTTCAAATGAAAAAAAGTTTCAGTTTAATTAATCAAAACTACAGCATAGAGAAACCTCTGAGGCTGATTGCTGTTGTCCTGACTCATCAGAAGAAAGACATCGCATTCCCATTAAAATTCAGAAATTCATAACCAAAGAAGACCTATCCATAGCCTCCCACTGTAAGGTACCCAGTCCCATTCCACCCTCTTCCTCCTCATGGAAAAGCCCCAGAAGCACAGGAGGTAGAGAACAACTTCAGATGACAGAATCAAAAAGAAAGGGAACCCACAGTCCCTGCTGTTCATACAGCATTTTGGAGTTCTCATTTCCCTATTTCCAAAGCTTTGGTCCAGTTTGATAAAACTGGAGAGAGAAGAGAGTCTTGCCTGGCAGCAAATGGCAAGAAAGGGGGTCATCATCACACCTGTTGGCATTCAGAATCCCAGTGGAGTCTGGAAGGATGGGAGAGTAATTCATTGTAGCTGTGACCCTCTTCTGCTTTTCCTGGAGTTTTGCCATGTCACATTCAAGGGCGGTAACCATTCGTTTACGCATAAGGTGCGTTTTCTAAACTTTACTGTTTCTGATTTCCAGGTGCCACAGTTTCAAAATACAACCTGATTGTATATACCCTTGAAATTTAGAGTGAATCTCAGTATACTTGATATACTGTAAAATCTGTTAGCACTTTGGAGATGATACAAGACAAAAAGGTTTTTAACACTGGCAGATAGAACGTTTCCTTTTTTTCTTTCTTTCAATCTCACTCTCCATATTGGAAAAAAAAACCCACTCTCAGCACACATGGAGGGAAGGATGGAAAGAGGAAATGTTTATGAATTGCCATCCACTTGCAAGGTTTTTTACATTTGTCATATCATTTCGCCTTTACAACAATGGCTTTATTGTAGGTAATATGGCTACTTTTTCAGAGAGAAGGACACCGAGGCACAGAGAATTTAAAGAGAATATCTAAGGTCACAGAACAAAGTGGTAGAGCTAGGATTCATGCACATATTACTTAAGGCCTAGACTCTTTACACCACATTGCCTTTTATCCTGTATCACTCAGCCTCCTTGGACGATCAAAGGAGGATAAGCCACAGGGGCTCCAGCTTTCATCAAGTTGAAAATTCTCTGGAGGAAAAATAGGAAATACAGATGTTTTTGCTAAATTAGTAGCATGAGAACCAAGTGGAATTCCTGATTCTGGATTGGATGCTAGGTTTTAAAAAAAAATCTATAAAGATACTTCAGGATAGAGATATTTAAATTGGAATAATACCTGAAAATATTATTGGATCAAGTTAAAATATCATGGATGGTACCCAGGTTATACAGGAGAATGTTTTTAGAAGACACAAGCTGAATTATTTCAGGGTGAAATGTCAAAACGGCTGTGACTTATTTTCAAATGAAAATAATTTTCGTTATTTGAAAATTGAAATGAAAATGACTTATTTTCATAAGAAAAACGTGTGTGCGTGCATGAAGAGAGAGAGAGAGAGAGAGAGAGAGAGAGAGAAAGTAATGGTGCACAATGGTAAAGACCACTGAATCTAGGGGAAGTAGATAAGGGAACTTACTGTGTTTTTTTCTGTTTTAGGGTGAAATAGGAGATTACGTAATATGGCTTGCAGTTGCAACAGCATTCACATAGTTTCTAAAAGGAAAAAAAAAATTGCATGAGTTGTAATCGAAAACAGGTGATGAAGGAGGGCACTTGTTGTGATGAGCACCAGGTGTTGTATGTAAGTGTTGGATCACTGAATTGTACACCTGAAAGTAATATTATACCATATGCTATCTAACTGGAATTTAAATAAATTATTTTTAAAAATTACATTTCATCAAGAAAAAAAATTAAGTTAAAAGACATGACCAGTAGAAAATCATACCAGTCTACCCTTGATAATTTCTCTTTGTGAACTTTAAGGATAAGAAAGTATAGAAGGAATAATAAATCATAGATTTTTGCAGAGGACTGAAGTTTTTGGAATGAGGGTAATCGATAATCTTAATACAAGAGAATATTTGATTATAGCTCCATAATTTGCAGGGCTCAGTACAAAATGAAAAGGAGGGAACTCTTATTCAAATGTTATTAGTATCCTGGCATTATTAATACCAGAACATTAAACCAAGTGTGAGTCCCTTCACAGTGGGACACCCTGTGCAACCACCCAGGTCTCATGTCCACGAAGCCCATCCTTATTACAAGTAAAAAAAAATGGTAAATATGTCACAGCTTTCTCCCTGTAATTATAAAAAATCAATAGTCACTCAACCAGAATAGAAATTGTATTGAACCACTGTAGCCTGTGTCAAGAACTATAGTTGAAATAAATGAGCTCTACAATGCATTCCTTCCACATACAAGTTCCATAATTTATTAACATTATTTTGCATTAATAGTATTTATTAAATTTTGTATTCAAAATATAAATTCGTATGTTAATCTTTCATATCACATGACCTGGGGCTATTATATGAAGGCTATATGAAAACATTTGTCATAAGCCACATAAATTATACTATGTGAGCTGTAAACTGGATCTTCTCAAATGTGTCCATGAGAAAGTAATCCAGCAATTTAATAATAATATACGAGAAGACATAGGTTTTTACTACGTTTCTTTTCACATTTTCAGTTATTTGCACATGAATTGGTTTGTAATGTTTGCATTTGTGCTGTCAAATTGTGCTGAACTGGTTATTTGCCTGTGACTTTTGTGCAGTTCTTAGAAAGAATCGGGACTACCAGCCTCTGTCTTAGAAAACTCATGCCAGAGGTAAACAAGTCAAACTAAGGAACACTGGCTACTAAGTTTATCTTATTACCATTTCACAGTTATGTTATGTCACAGACTTCCAATGAACGGGGGTTTCTGTTGTTGAAATGCTTACCCCATAAAATGTTCTTTCATTAGGATAATTTTTCATTTTCCTGTACCTGTTAGACTATTTCTTTAGTTATCATTAATCATGCTTTATGCAAATCAACTGCACAGGCAAACTGCCAACACAAAAGGTCTTAATGAAAATTTTAATCTTTATTTTTTCATAAAATACTTTCATTATGAATTAGACCATATTGGTTATAAGGCATAATATCTAATTAACTTCCAGATATAAATATAGTTCCATTACTCAAAAAAAAAAAATAGCTGCATTTCCTGACTTCTTATAATATCAAACATTTCATGTTAACCCTTGAGCTTTTAAGACATTGTACCAAATCTTCTTGAAGTTTTCTGGATTTCCATATTAGAGGAAATGCAGAATATAAGACAATACAGTTATCAGAGAAGATGGGCATACATCTGGTGATATTTCAAGTAAGGGAAAAATCCCTGCAATGTGTATGTATATTTGGATTTACTAATAAAGGAGATGCTTTCATATAATACTATTTTAGTTTTATTTTAAGCAATAATCACATGTTTCTTAGTTCTTTTTTAAAAATACCTGTTTTTCAAAACAAAACAAAGAATATCAAGCTAATGGATACAGAGAAGAGACTGGTTGTTGCTTGAGGTGGGGGATGGGGGGTGAGCAACATGGAAGAAGGGGGGGTCAAAAGATACAAATTTCCAGTTACAAAATGAGTAAGTCATGGGGATGTAATGTGCAGCACAGGGACTACAGCTAAGAATACCATATTGCATATTTGAAAGTAGTAAGGAGAGAGGATCTTCAAAGTTTTAATCACAAGAAAAATAATTTTGTAACTCTATATGGTGATGGATGTTAACTGGACTTACTGTGATCACTTTGCAATATGGACAAATATAAAATCATTAGGTTATACATCTGAAACACAGAATATTATGTCAATTATACTTCAGTAAAAAAAGAAAAACCCACTATTTGTTTTATTTGTTTTGTGTTTTTTCATTGCTGTTTAAAAAAATTTTTTTAATGTTTATTTATTTTTGAGAGAGAGTGAGTGAGAGAGTGAGCAGGGAAGGGGCAGAGAGAGGGAGATGCACAATCCAAAGCAGTCTCCAGGCTCTGAGCTGTCAGCACAGAGCCCAACACGGGGTTCAAACAGATCATGACCTGAGCTGAAGTCAGACGCTTAACCGACGGAGCCACCCAGGCACCCGAAAAACACACTATTTGTAAGCAAAATACCTCTGGAGTATTGTATGATTCCTCCACAATGGAAATAGTGACCTATTGACCAATACTTTTTAAAAGGTGCTTTTACATAAGTTGATCTGTGGAGTGGATACCATGCCCATTAAATGAAAGAGTTCCCACTTGTTTTCTTGCCATTTGACACAACTTATTTAAGTTGCAAAAAAAAAGGGAAAAAAAGAGATGATCAAAAATGTTTTTAGTAGAAAAACTAAGAAGGCTGACAACCCAATCAAATATCAAGTCACATTTCAAAACAGTTGTAATCAAAACAGTATGCCCCTAGAACAAAAATAAGTTTCATGAAGATAAAAAGAATATAGTGAAAATGTCTGAAAGAAACTTTAACTTTTTTATTCGACATAGGTAACATCTGGAAATAACAGAGACAAGAAAATTAATAAATGAGAATAATTAATTAGAATTTATGGAAAACTTAACTTAGGTACATAGCTCACATACAGTATATCAGTCTAGTTCCTGATGGATTGTTGAATTAAGTAAAAACAAATCCTAGAAACTTTAATTGAGTACAGATCACTACAAGGATGATCCATCTGTAATACATACAATTTATTCAAATCAAGACCCCAACAGATAAGTGAACAAAGATAATAAATAATTTACATTAAAGGAATTTGAACCCGCCTAGATGCTATAAACTTCAATAAACTTCAATATCTGCCTATAAACTTTAATTTTGATACAGAAGAAATGCAATTAAATGAAAAGGTAACATTTTATTTTCTTTATGTTGAAAAAAAACTAATGCTAATATCAAAACAGGATATTTGACTTTGGGGTCAAACTGGCTTACTCTGATGAAACTGTCTGTACATATTCTTTATGAGAGGCAAACTATGATCTTTAAGAACAATTGTAGATTTATTGCTACTAGTGATCTGAATTCCCATATTTCCAAGAAATTCATGCAAGAAAATAACTTCACTTTGCAAATCTATACATACAAAACAGTTTATAACAGCAACATAACAATAAATAATTAGAATATATGTACGTTTCAATGATGAAAGAATGCTAAAATTACTAATTTTACATCAGTTGCAGCCTTAACCATCTCCTTTAAACCTTTATAGGAAAATTGGCAACATGATTATAATGGTCATGTAGAAGGATCAATGTAGGAGAATCTCTAGAAAGTATTACCAGACCTTTTCTAGTAAATATTAAAATTGACTGTAAACGTTTGAGTATAATCTTGGTTAGAAATCATATGTGCAATCTAAAAGAAACAAAAACCCTCAAACAAACAAAAAGCAGAATCAGACCTGTAAGTACAGAGAGCAAATGAATGGCTGCTGGGAAGGGGTGCGAGGTGGGCAAAATGGGTGAAAGAGAGTGGGAGATAGAGGCTTCCACTTATGGAATGAGTAAGTCACGGGAATAAAAGGCACAGCCTAAGGAATACAGTCAATGATACTGTAATAGTGTTGCATGGTGACAGCAGCTACACTTTGGATGAGCACAGCTTAATTTATAAACTCATCAAATCACTATGTTATACACCTGAAACTAATATAACATTGTATGTCAACTACATTCAAATAAAAAAAAATTTTTTAAAGAGAGCAGCAGGGATACCCTCACTGCTTAGACTTTGAGTGATGTAGTTTAACAATATGTATCAAAGTTTCTAAAAACAAGTGTATTACGTACCATAAAGCACTATTTTTTTTTAAAGATCCTAAATATATAATGGCTCAAGACCAGTATCTTTCACTCGACCAACCCCTGAGATGAATGTTCCTGGTTCAGTTAAAGGGTAGCTCGCTCCACATGGTGGTTAAGGAGCACAAATTTGTTCTGTCCTTCATACCTCTTCCTCTGCTGCCTCCTGGCACCCCAGAGGAAAGAGGACCTGGAGGAAGGAGATCTGATTGTCAATTATCTTAGTCCAGAGATGGCACAAAAGAATCATACTCTTCTATGCCACTGACTAGGACTCAGTCACGTGGCCACACCCAACTGCAGGTGGAACCGGGAAATGAGGTACCTGGTTCCTCGGAAGCAGAGAGAAATTTGGGATATGGCTAGAAATCTCTGCCACAACATATACATCATATGAGTCAGAAAATTTATCTTTGAGAATTAATCTTAAAGAAATAATGATACACATTTATAAGAATGTAAGAATAAGTATATTCACTAACATTAGTGCTCATTTTACTAGTGAAAATAATCTCCAATGATAATAATTTATAGGACATCAAAACAATGATGTACTATATAGATAGAATATATATAATAATGATCCTAGTATAAAATAAAATGAAAAGTGCGACATAATATTAACTGGAGAAATGAAAAAAATCAAGGATAGAACTACAGGGTATGGTTCAAGATTTGTTATAATCAAAAGTATAAATAAATGTGGATGTAGTTATAGGCATATAGATTCATATATACATACAGACATAATCGCATGAGAAAAATAAGGATATGCCCCCAAATTGGTTATTTTTTTTCTGGTAGAATAAGACAATCAATTTTTCCTTTTGTAAAAAAAAAGTTTGTGTTTTCTACAATGACTAATCATTCCTTAAATACTTAAAAGAAAAAAACAAAAAAAATAGTAAGTTTTATAAATTGTTAAAATTTTGAACAGACTTATTACATACTAAGACTAAGCACAGATACAGTTGTAAATAGATGAGGATTAGAAATATGCATTTTTACCTATTCACATACATACATACACAAAGATACAAAAGCATTTGTATAAATATATGCAAATTTTTCTTTTTTTTTTATTATAAGTTTCCCATATTTAAAATGTTACATTATTTGTAACCATTTTTAATGGGTTGGGTCTTTTAATGAGAAGAAAAATGTCATGTAAAATCAAACTGTAGTGGCACCTGGGTGGCTCAGTTGGTTGAGCTTCCAAGTCTTGATTTCAGCTCAGGCCATGATCTCATGGTTCATGGGATCCAGCCCCGTGTAGGGCTCCACACTAACAGCACAGACCCTGCTTGGGATTCTCTCTTTCCATCTCCCTCTCCATTTCTCCTACTCCTCCCCTGAGCACGCACTTGCACGCACTCTCTCTCACTCAAAATAAATAAAATTTAAAAATAAAATAAAATCTAACTGTAATTTGCTCTAAAAGCCCTAAAAGTAGGGGCGCCTGGGTGGCGCAGTCGGTTAAGCGTCCGACTTCAGTCAGGTCACGATCTTGCGGTCCGTGAGTTCGAGCCCCGCGTCAGGCTCTGGGCTGATGGCTCAGAGCCTGGAGCCTGTTTCCGATTCTCTGTCTCCCTCTCTGTCTGACCCTCCCCCGTTCATGCTCTGTCTCTCCCTGTCCCAAAAATAAATAAACGTTGAAAAAAAAATTAAAAAAAAAAAAAAAAAGCCCTAAAAGTACAGAAGTATTCTGGAGGACAGAATTGGTCTTCCTCCTTTAAATTGGGAAAACACTTACATTGTCTGCCTCTCATTGTGATGCTTGAGAAAACCAGAGTTTGCTTAGATTGAGCCTGTGCAGCAGGTCAAATGACAGCCCCCCAAAAGAGAAGCCTATATCTTAATTCCTGGAACCTCTGAACGTTCCCTTTTGCAGACAAAGCTTATTTGTAGGTATTTAGGAATCTTGAGATGAGATCATCATCCTGGATTACACAGTGGGCCCTATCTCCAATGACAGTCTCCTTACAAGAGACAGAAGAACTGGAGAAAAGAAAGTCACAGGATGAAGAGACTGCCATGATACAGCCACACACAGAGACTGCCCCGAACCACCAGAAGCTCAGACACAAGGAAAGGAATATCCCCTGGGGCCTTGGAGGGAGCATGGCCTCGCGGACACCTTGATTCCAGACTTCTGGCCTCAAGAAGTGTGAGAGAATGAATGTGCTTTGCTTTGAGCCACACAGTTTATGGAAATTATTACAGCAGTCGAAATAAATCACTCTGTGTAATAAAGTGGCAAGAATAGAGAATCTCTTCATGATTGTGGGACAGCAAGTTTGAGGGTACCTGCATGGGGAGAAGAGGATTTGGGAAATAATCTCCAGAAAGAACATAATGTGGCACAAAGTGGCGAGCAGGACTGAGGTGCATATGACCAAGAAGCTATCAAACTAACGAACTTAGTTTCACTTTGATGTTATTATCTATGCTGTGCTGTTCCCTAGCTTAACCTTTATCCTTCATCCCTCCTTCTTCAGTGAAAGTGTTTTCCTAAAAGAATGGTGCTTTGGAGAGTGAGCAAGCAGGGGTTTGCATTCCGAGTCATGGAGAAGCAGGGTCAAGGGAGAACAGTACAGGGAAGGGGCGAAACAAAGAAGGATTCCAGAAATCAGCTGTGGCATGCCAACAGTAATGAGTAGTGAGAAGGAAAACAAAAACCAGACAACCTACAGCGACCTGGAGGAGGCAGGGGACCTTTCACAGCACAGAGCATTAGATCCAGTGAGTGCATGTAGACAGTAAAGGAGAAATGACCACAGAGCTGCCAGGGGCTGGAGAAGTACACAATAGCCACACACAGACAAACAGGGGTTTGGATTACAGAAGGAGAGGTCAACATCAATTTCGAGCAGGGTTAAAATCCAAGTTTCTTTCAAAACCAGCCACCTGAGGGTTGCGTGGGTGGCTTAGTCAGGTGTCCGACTCGATTTCAGCTCAGATCAGGATCTTAAGGTTCATGAGATCAAGTCCCAGTGTCAGGGCAGAACCTGCTAGGAATTCTCTCTCTCCCTCTCTCTCTGCTGTTTCCCCCACTCACACTTTCGCTCTCAAAAGAAATAAACTTCAAGAAAAAAATCCACTTGAGGGCATAGCCTTTTCTCTCTCTTCCTTCTGCATCTCTTCCATGTTATGATATGGATTTTTCTTATTCTGGTATATAGTAGGAATAGTCAAGTTAAATCCACCACCAGAGGCATGCTACCCCACTGCAGGACTGATCCTGTGACAAAACAATCAAAACACAGAGAGCTTGTGAAGACTCCACATGAGGAGGAGTGATGAATTAAAGTAGTTGTCTTTCTTTGAAACAGCGAGGAGGGGAGGAAGGTTGAAAAAGGAGAGATGCAAGCAGGTGAGAACAGTAAAGTAACAGAAGCTTCTGGAAATGGGTGGAGGGGTGATTCGGGAGTAAAAGAGTAAATAGAAGTGTGGTTAAAATCAAACAAGGAGGTCAGGAAAAGTTGGAAGAGATGGAGAAAAGAGCTCAGCAGAAAAAGAAGTAGAAGCAGAGAAGAAGCAGAAAGAGAGCTTTGAATACAGAACACCGTATCATCATAATAAGGTAGTTTGTATTAAACGTGAATATTTTTAGAGCCTATATAAAATCATTTCAACTTTCTGGCTTTTAATGAGAAGTGTAGTCAATTTAAATTTTAATTTAAATAACACTTCCCAAAGACCATAAAATTTCGGACTCCATCAGGATTTATTACCCTCTAGGAAAAGTTAGGTACTTTAGAAATGCATTAATTCCCTTACGACATTTGGCTTTTGCCACAGAACCAGTTTCTGGCTAAATGACTCTGTGACCTAAAAGAGCTCATTTATTTCTCAGAGTGAATATTCACTTTTACGGAGCATCTTTCATATTAGGGGGCTCCAGTTCGGGTTTGTGGAGAAACACTAACGAAGAAACAGGACTTGACTGCTCCTATTTTGAATAAATTATTAGCCCCTTCTAGTGTCAGCACTAATTTTATTATTTATGTGAATTAATATAAACTCTGAAAAACAAACCATTCCATGTTATGAAGTTTGAAAAATGTGACTTTGGAAAACTTATAGTCATCCATTTTAGTTTTATACGAAAGAAGTTCTTTTCAGAATGATGAGATGTGGAGGTGATAAATATGTAATAATGTTTTCATACACTTGCCAATTTAATGTGTTTGCATAAATATTTAATACATCAATCTTTTCAAGAAGAACATGTTCTGCATTTCAATGTGTCTTTTCTTTTTCATTAGATTGACCTATTTCTAAAGTCCCCAGAGAAAATTTTTTCATTTGGTGGACATTTCCAAGACAATGATCAAATCTCCTTTTTTTGTGAGCGTATAAGAAAATGTGAATTTTGTTTGGACTTTATGCAAAATCATCATTATATATATGTATATGTGATTTATAAGAGTAAAATCCACTTCAGTGGATTTGTATTATAAAAAGTATGGAGGACATAATTTGAGACAAATATTTAAATGAAGCAAATGTGTTGAAATGATTTTAATTTAATTAAAATAAATTTATAAATAATTTATTTAATTATTTTAGTTATTTTAATTTGAGTCCAAAGTAGGAAAGTTTCTGGTAAATGGTGACCCCACAACTTTGTCCAAGTTTGAGATATGTGTGTATAACACATGAACTTTTTTCAAGAAATTCACTAAGCCTCCATTCAAATTATTATCTTTTTAAGGTCTGCCCAGCTAAACACAACTCCTCATTAAACCAATCTCTCTAAATATCATTCAAATTTGGTTATTTTTCCAGTGTGCCTTCTCCAATCATATATATACCTGATTACTGCATAGATAGTTCCTCTCAACTACACCTTGCATTGTTAGCTTATTTCTTTACATGTGGTCTTTGAGGTTATATTTCATATACAGGTGCTTGCTGCTGTATAAGACTATTTTATCTCATGATGTTGCTATTCTTGTTTCTTTTCTCTCCATACATTTCTACTGGGGTATATCATTTTGAAACGATGCTAAAAAGGGTTGTACAACTACACATCAGATATCAACTATTGAGCATCTGCCCAGGTCTTATGAAGCTGAAGAGGCAGCCCTCTCTCACCTTTCAAGTTTCCTGCAAGTCCTGAAGGTCAGCAAGACACAGCTTACCCTCCCAGGACTGGGTAGGTAGGTAGGTAGGCGCTACCTTCCCCCTGGGAAAGTCATTTACTGGGCTAAAAGGCCGAGCCCTTCTCCTCTGAGTGGAAGAGTGTCCTTGCTGTCTCCTTCAACAAAGAAACAATTGAGAGGTGGAGAGTTGACAAGCATTCAGGCTGCCCTTTTCCTCAGAATTCCCTAGTAAAAGCGTTAGCTTAGTAGTTGTAAAATTTGAAGAGATGAACAGGGGAGGAGGGAAGGGAGCAAATGAACAAGAATATCTACACTGGAACGTAGAACATAGCTTCTCAGGGAACAAAGATTTTGTCTAGTTTCATATTCCTCTGTGGTTAGAAATGAGCCTTGTACATGCTAAATGTTTAATAGTTAGTTGTAAAATAAATGAATCAAAGGAAGACAATAATTTTTCAAGGGAAAAAATGGTTTTGTAATATGCCATTTATAAAATCAAATAATAGACTGAATATCTAATGGATAAAGTAGATCGAGATTCAAATAACTCCAGGGTGGGCTTGGTAAAACTCTAGGGGTTTGGTCTTCTCTGGGAATATGCTACCAAGTAACAACAATCCCCTTTTTTTGTATTCGAGAAGCTTTTTTTTCCCTATCATTCTATTCAACAAACACTTCAATCAGAAGAAAACACACAATTAAAATAATTGAAGTTTAGGGAATGTCTATTTCTGACAGACTGTTAAGAAATATGCGTAAGACACCTTTGAATCATTGAGGCTGGAAGGAGAGCAGTCCTTAAAAAATAATAGACTTTTAAGTGAGTGCACAACCTAAACTATGTGTTATGAATGTGGTCTTGCGTAAATCACTTGGACTTCTTTCAAAGGAAGATTCTGTAATTTAAATTAAGTCATGTATTTTTTGAATAAACATAGTAGTTCTGTTTCCGGAACTTAATGAGTACTGTATCACAGGGACAGGTAAGACATACCAAAACCATGTAAGCAACCTGGTTACCATGAATTGTATGTACATTTATGGAAAGAGGAAGAAGTAAATTACTTTTAATTTTACTTTTGTATTTTATATTACTTCTAAAGAATTGGGAGACACGGAATCCCAAGCATGGCCTTCTACACAAGGACAACTTATTAGAAAATTCTTAATTATTTAGTTGAAAGGCTGATAACTTTCCCACAGATTACTTGTAAATCACACAAAAATGCTAAGATATGAAAAGTAGGAATTGATAAATGGCATTCATTAAATATGATAGAAATTGCTAGTGACCCAAATAGCCATTAATGTATAATTCAACAATTAAGGTAATTCAACCCAATAGAAAACAACCGTTGTCATCAAATATAATTAAAATATTCCACTACTTATAACAGAAGTCCATAAACTTTTCCTATAAATGATTAGATACTTAATATTTTATGCTTTTTGGGTCTTACAGCTTCCGTTGTAACTACTCAACTTTGTTCTTAAAGGATGGAAACAACCACAGCCATGCATAAAAGAATGAGTGTAGCCATGTCCCAATAAAACTTTTTTTACAAAGGCAATCAACAGTCCAGATTTGGACCATAGATCACTGTTTGACAAATCCCATAATATGGCACAGAAGACTCTTCAGAATATAGCAAAAACGTATAGGATTCCACATTTGAAACATAGGGGGCCACTCCCAAATTTACTACTTGTTCATATTCTCTCTCCCCCTTCCTTTCCTCTCCCCATTTTTTTACTCTTCTTTCCTCTGACCTGCTGTATCCCAGTTCATCAAGGGCAGGGGTGAAGGTGTACAAAGGGAGTAACCTATGCCAGAGGAGAGGAGTATTTTTTGATGCTGTTTAAATTGCCAATTCATGGTAATAATAAAAGCAGGCTGACTTTTTGTTGGCTTTACTGTTGTACTGAAATCCCACATCATTTTTATTGCCCATGACTGCCCACTCAAGGCAGTCTGCTGCCACGATACCCAATGCTCTTCTGTATCTTAAATGGAAAATATAACTGTGTATGTTGGACTTTTTTCTGAATTAATAAATATTCTTTAACTGTTGTCTAGAGGTTATAGGATGCATCATAACTTAATAAAGCCTACATTGATATATATTTAAACTATTCCAAATGTTCTCTGGTACAAATAATGCTTCACTGTATATATTTCAACACTCTTCTTTGCACACTTCTGGGAGTTTTATTTGAATAAATTCCTAGAAAGTAAATTGATGACACATTTAAAATTTTAACATATATTGCCACATTGCACTTCAAAAATTCTGTGTCTGTTTAAACTTTATCCAAGTATACATGAATCTTATGAATAAATCCATACTCTCCAATAGAAAATAAAATCAATATTTGTAACTTTTGCCAATTTTTAACTCAAATATGATATCTCATTTTATTTCAAATTGCATTTCTTTTCATAAATTATCAACCATTTTTAAATGTTTTCGTCTGAAAATACTCTTCAATATATAATACTGTATAATTTGGGTTTAGTTAAAGGGAATGTCCATAAAGGCAATCTTACAAACAAATAAAGTTTAATATATTCAAGTAGAGTACGTTAAAATTGTACAGCTTGTTAAGCTGGATCAGTCTTGTTAAGATTATTTAGCCTCATTAGTTAAATGTGTTTGGATATTTTTGTCTTGTTATATTTAAAAACTCTCATAGGCTCCTCAATAAGCTTTTTGTATTTTTGTCAATAAGAAATAATTATTTGAAGGAGGACCCAAAATAGCGGAACAGCATGGAAGTTTTTTGTGTGTCTCACGTCCATGAAATACAGCCAGACCAACACTAAACCATCCAATACCCCTAGAAAACTGATTGGAGGATTAACACAACAATCTGCACAACCTGAACCACAGAATTCAGCAGGTACATGGCACAGAGAGGTGAATTTGGGGAGCGAGAAGCCATGAAAGGTAGGGAACCACTATTGTGGGCAGAGAGAGGACAGAGACTGGGGAGGGGGGGAGAATACGGGAAAAGCACCCCTCCTCAAAATCAGCTGAAGAGAAAGTGGAAAATTGGAAACAGCCTCAGGGACTAAACTAAAAAGGGAGAAAGGAGAAAGGAGAGTCTTAAATTCCATTAAGACTGTAAACAAGGGGAGCACAAAGGCTGCAACTCCACAGCTTGATACCTGGTGGTGCTCTGGTAGGAAGGGCAAATACCCAGGAACAGAGTGGAGGTGGAGGTTCTCGGGTCACATGGTTCCACTGCTGGAAAGACATTTGGTAGAGACTGTTGAAGCCACCTGGTCCCAGCAGACCCCAGAAAACGGCCACATTCGCTGGTGCTGGAACAAGGTTGTTAAGGGTGAAGCCTGGTGCCAGATGTGTGTTGTAATTTTCCATAATCCCTGAAACGCTGCTGCTACACTGTCTTGCAAACTTTTTCTGGGGCAGGCTGGCACCTGGCCGCAGTCTCTGGGCACCGGCAGCAGCAGGATCCAGCAAGCGTTCCTGGGTGCAGCCAACATTCGGCCATTGCTCATTTGGCCATTGCTCGGTGAGACCCTCCCACAGAGGGGCTGAACAGGTCAAAGCCGCAGTCCTTCAGAAGTAAGGGGCTGGGGAAAACAGCCGCATCCGAGATAAAACTCAGGAGAGAGGTACTGTCTGGGGCCTGGTCATGGAGGGTGAAAAAGCGGGGAGTGTATGAGAGCTGAAGACAGAGGACAGGTGAGTGATTGCTGACCTGGGAGAACAGACTGGGTAGCTGGGTGGCACCATTTTCACCGCTCCCACACATGCGCATATGCACCTACAAGCACCACAACAATCCACCCCAGTAGGCTAGTAGCGCCATCTAGTGGAGAGCGGAGCTGTTACACTGATCTCCGCCCAACTGGGCCAACTTCGCTCTTCAAGAACACAAGTCTCATCGCCAGCTTAGTTTATGGACTATAAAGAGCTATATAGACTGACTTCTAGGGGAAAAATGAAAGAATTTCATTCCTCCTTCAATCTGTTAGCAGATTCATCTATTCAATTTTCTTTCTTTTTCTTTCCCTTTTTTCTTTTTCTCTTTTACAATTATTCTCTTTTTCTTGAATACCGAAAGAGAAAATATTCATTTTTATTTTCAATTTTTATTAAAAATATTTCTTTAATTTTTATTACTATATTTTTTATGTTTGTGAAATTTTTTCAAATTCTATTTTACTTCCATCATTTTATTTTAGTCTACTTCAGTGTATTCACCTTTTCAAGTTTTCAAAAAATTTCCTTTTTTTAATTTTTCTTTTTCTTTTTTTCTCTTTTTCATTTCTTTTACTTGAATGTAGAAAGAGAAAAACTTCATTTTTACTTTCAATTTCTATTAAAAATATTTTCCTTTACTTTTATTACTATATTTTTACTTTTATGTACATTTTTTCAAATTCTATTTTACTTCCATCATTTTATTTTAGTCTACTACAATCTATTCACTTTTTCAAATTTTCAATTTCCTTTTTTCTTTTTTTATCTTTTTTCTCTTTTTCATTTCTTTTCTTTTTTCTTAAATACAGAAAAAGAAAAAATCATATTTGTTTTTAATTTTTATTAAAAATATTTTTCTTTAATTTCTTTCTACTGTGGTCTTTATTTTTGTGTATATTTTTTCAAATTCTATTTTACCCCCATCATCTCATTTTAGTCTACTTCAGTGTATTCATTTTTTCAAATTCTCAAATGATTTCCTTCCCCCCCCTTTTTTTTGTTTAATCTGTCAAACCACTTTGAACACCCAGACCAAAACACATCTAGGATCTAGCATCATCTATTCAATTTTGTGTGGGTGTGTCTTTAATTTTTAATTTTAATATTTTTTTACTTTCAATTTTTCTATCTCATAATTCCTTTTCTCCCTTCAAAAGGACAAAACGAAGGAATTCACCCCAAAAGAAAGAGCACGAAGAAACGACAGCCAGGGATTTAACCCACACAGATACAAGCAAGATGTCTGAACCAGAATTTAGAATCACGATAATAAGAATACTAGCTGGAGTCAAAAATAGGTTAGAATCCCTTTCTGCAGAGATAAAAGAAGTAAAAAATGGATGGGTGCAGCAGCAGCAAGGATGGATGAGGCAGAACAGAGAATCAGCGATATAGAGGACAAACTTACAGAGAATAACAAAGCAGAAAAAAGAGGGAGATTAAGGCAAAAGAGCACGATTTAAGAATTAGAGAAATCAGTGACTCATTAAAAAGGAACAACATCAGAATCATAGGGGTCCCAGAAGAGGAAGAGAGAGAAATAGGGGTGTAAGGGTTATATGAGCAAATCATAGCAGAAAACTTTCTTCACCCGGGGAAAGACACAGACATCAAAAGCCAGGAAGCATAGAGTACCCCCATTAGATTCAACAAAAACCGACCATCAACAAGGGATATCATAGACAAATTCAGAAAATACTCAGGCAAGGGGAGAATTATGAAAGCAGCAAGTGAAAAAAGTCCCTAATTTACAAGGGAAGACAGATCAGCTTTGGAGCAGACCTATCCATAGAAACTTGCCAGGCCAGAAAGGAGTGGCAGGATATAGTCAACGTGCTGAATCAGAAAAATATGCAGCCAAGAATTCTTTATCCAGCAAGGATGTCATTCAAAATAGAAGGAGAGATAAAAAGTTTCCCAGACAAACAAAAATTAAAGGAGTCTGTGACCACTAAACCAGCCCTGCAAGAAATTTTAAGGAGGACTCTCTGAGGGGAGAAAAGATGAAAACATATATATATAAATAAATAAATACCAAAAGAAACAAAGATTATAAAGGACCAGAAAACACCACCAGAAACTCCAACTCTACAAACATCATACTAGCAATAAATTTGTACCTTTCAGTACTCACTAAATGTCAATGGACTCAATGCTCTAATCAAAAGACATAGGGTAACAGAATGGATAAGAAAACAAGATCCATCTATATGCTGTTCAGGAGACCCACTTTAGACCTAAAGACACCTTCAGATTGAAAATAAGGGGATGTAGAACCATCTATCATGCTAATGGTCAACAAAAGAAAGCCAGAGTAGCCATACTTATATCAGACAATCTAGACTTTAAAATACTGTATCAAGAGATGCAGAAGAGCATTATATCACAATCAAGGGGTCTATCCACCAAGAAGACCTAACAATTGTAAACATTTATGCACGAAATGTGAAAGCACCCAAATATATAAATCAGTTAATCACAAACATAAAGAAACTCATCAATAGTAATACCATAACAGTAGGAGACTGCAACACCCCACTCACAGCAATGGACAGATCATCTAATCAAAAAATCAACAAGGAAACAATGGCTTTGAATGACACATTGGACCAGATGGACTTAACAGATATATTCAGAACATTTCATCCTAAAGCAGCAGAATATACATTCTTCTCCAGTGCACATGGAACGTTCTCCAGAATAGACCATATACGGAGACACAAATCAGCCCTAAGTATGTAAAAAGGATAGTGATCATACCGTGCATACTTACAGACCACAACGCTATGAAACTCGAAATCAACCACAAGAAAAAATTTGGAAAGGTAACAAATACTTGGAGACTGAAGAACATCCTACTAAATAATGAATGGGCTAACCAAGCAGTTAAAGAGAAAATTAAAAAGTATATGGAAGTCAATGAAAATGATAACACCACAACCCCAAACCTCTGGGACTCAGCAAAGGTGGTCATAAGAGGAAAGTAGATAGCAATCCAGGCCTTCCTAAAGAAGGAAGAAAGATCTCAGATACACAACCTAACCTTATGCCTTAAGGAGCTGGAAAAAGAATAGCAAATAAAACCCAAAACCAGCAGAACACAGGGAATAATAAAGATTAGATCAGAAACGAATGCTATCGAAACCAAAAAACAGTAGAATAGATCAATGAGACCAGAAGCTGGTTCTTTGAAAGAATTAACAAAATTGATAAACCACTAGCCACTTTGATCCAAAGGAAAAAGGAAAGGACCCAAATAATAAAATCAAGAATGAAAGAGGAGAGATCACAACCAACACAACAGAAATAAAAACAATAATAAGATAATATTATGAGCAATTATACACCAATAAAATGGGTAATCTGGAAGAAATGGGCAAATCCCTAGAAACATATACACTATCAAACTGAAACAGGAAGAAATAGAAAATTTGAACAAGCCCATAACCAGTAAGGAAATTGAATTAGTAATAAAAAATCTGTCAAAAAACAAGAGTCCAGGGCCAGATGACTTTCCAGGCGATTTCTACCAAACATTTAAGGAAGAGTTAACACTTATTCTCTTGAAACTGTTCCAAAAAATAGAAATGGAAGGAAAACTTCCAAACTCTTTGGATGAAGCCAGTATTACCTTGATTCCAAAACCAGACAGAGACCCCACTAAGAAGGAGAACTATAGACCAAATTCCCTGATGAACATGGATGCAAAAATCCTCAACAAGATATTAGCCAACTGGATGCAACAATACATGAACAAAATTATTCACCACAACCAAGTGGGATTTATACCTGGGATGCAGGGCTGGTTCAATATCCGCAAAACAATTAACATGATTCATCACATCAATAAAAGAAAGGACAAGAACCATATGATCCTCTCAATAGATGCAGAGAAAGCATTTGACAAAATACAGCATCGTTTCTTGATAAAAATCCTCAAGAAAGTAGTGATAGAAGGAGCATACCTCGAGATCATAAAAGCCATATATGAATGACCCAACGCTCATCCTCAATGGGGAAAAACTGAGAGCTTTCCCCCTAAGGTCAGGAACAAGACAGGGATGTCCACTCTCGCCACTGTTACTCAACATAGTATTGGAAGTGTTAGCCTCCGCAATCAGACAACACAAAGAAATAAAAGGCATCCAAATCGGCCAGGAGGAGGTCAAACTTTCACTCTTCGCAGATGACATGATACTGTACATAGAAAACCCAAAATATTGCACCAAAAAACTTCTAGAATTGATTCATGAATTCAGCAAAGTTGCAGGATATAAAATCAATGCACAGAAATCGGTTGCCTTCCTACACACCAACAATGCAGCGACAGAAAGAGAAATCAAGGAATCGATCCCATGTATAGTTACACAAAAAACCATAAAATACCTAGGAATAAATCTAACCAAAGAGGTGAAAAAACTATACATTGAAAATGATAGAAAGCTTATGAAAGAAATTGAAAAAGACACACAAAAAAATGGAAAAAGATTCCATGCTCCTGGATAGGAAGAACGAATATTTTTAAAATGTTGATACTACCCAAAGCAATCTACATATTCCGTGCAATCCCTATCAAAGTAACACCAGCATTCTTCACAGAGCTAGAACAAATAATCCTAAAATTTATATGGAGCCAGAAAAGACCCCAAATAGCCAAAGCGATCTTGAAAAAGAAAACCAAAGCAGGAGGCATCACAATCCCAGACTTCAAGCTATACTACAAAGCTGTAATCATCAAGACAGTATGGTACTGGCACAAGAATAGATACTCAGATCAATGGAATAGAATAGAGAACCCAGAAATGGACCCACAAATGTATGGCCAACTAATCTTTGGCAAAGCAGGAAAGAATATCCGATGGAATAAAGACGGTCTCTTCAGCAAGTGGTGCTGGGAAAACTGGACAGGGACATGCAGAACAGTGAACTTGGACCACTTTCTTATACCATACACAAGAATAAACTCAAAATGGATGAAAGACCTAAATGTAAGACAGGAAGGCATCAAAATCCTTGAGGAGAAAGCAAGCAAAACCTCTTTGATCTTGGCCACAGCAACTTCTTACTCAGTATGTCTCCAGAGGCAAGGGAAACAAAAGCAAAAATGAACTACTGGGACCTCATCAAAATAAAAAGCTTCTGCACAGTGAAGGAAACAATCAGCAAAACTAAAAGGAAACCGACAGAATGGGAGAAGATATTTGCAAATGACATATGGCATAAAGGGTTAGTATCCAAAATCTATAAAGAACTTATCAAACTCAACACCCAAAAAACAAATAATCCAGTGAAGAAATGGGCAAAAGTCATGAATAGACACATCTCCAAGGAAGACATCCAGATGGCCAACAGACACATGAAAAAATGCTCAACATCACTCATCATCAGGAAAATACGAATCAAACCACCATGAGATACCACCTTACACCTGTCAGAGTGACTAACATTAACAACTCAGGCAACAACGGATGTTGGTGAGGATGTGGAGAAAGAGGATCTTTTTTGCATTGCTGGTGGGAATGCAAGCTGGTGCAGCCACTCTGGAAAACAGTATGGAGGTTCCTCAAAAAACTAAAAATAGAACTTCCCTACAACCCAGAAATTGCACTACTAGGCATTATCCACAGGATACAGGTGTGCTGTTTCGAAGGGACACATGCACCCCCATGTTTATAGCAGCACTATCAACAACAGCCAAAGTATGGAAAGAGCCCAAATGTCCATCGATGGATGAATGGATAAAGAAGATGTGGTATATATATATATATATATATATATATATATATATATATACACACACACACACACACAATGGATTATTATTGGGCAATCAAAAAGAATGAAATCTTGCCATTTGTAACTATGTGAATGGAACTGGAGGGTATTAAGCTAAGTGAAATTAGTCAGAGAAAGGCAAAAATCATATGACTTCACTCATATGAGGACTTTAAGAGACAAAACAGATGAACATAAGGGAAAGGAAACAAAAATAATATAAAAACATGGAGGGGGACAAAACAGAAGAGACTCATAAATATGGAGAACAAACTGAGGGTTACTGGAAAGGTTGTGGGTGGGGGGACAGGCTAAATGGGTAATGGGCACTAAGGGATCTACTTCTGAAATCATTGTTGCACTATATGCTAACTAATTTGGATGTAAATTTAAAAAAAATTAAAAATTAAATTAAAAAACTTTAAATTAAAAAAAGAAATAATTATTGATATTTTTGTTTGGTGTGTAGTGTCAGTAATTTTACTCTAATATGGGTAAGATATTTTCCAAAGGCATACGTCCTCTCCGGGAAATCCTACCTCTCTTCTTGGACATTAGGAATGAAGATAGAGTACACTTACACATAATCACCCATACTATTTAATAATAAAATATATAGGGGCGCCTGGGTGGCGCAGTCGGTTAAGCGTCCGACTTCAGCCAGGTCACGATCTCGCGGTCCGTGGGTTCGAGCCCCGCATTGGGCTCTGGGCTGATGGCTCAGAGCCTGGAGCCTGTTTCTGATTCTGTGTCTCCCTCTCTCTCTGCCCCTCCCCCGTTCATGCTCTGTCTCTCTCTGTCCCAAAAATAAATAAACACGTTGAAAAAAAAATTTTTTAAATAAAAAATAATAAAATACATAATTTCTAATCTAACTTCATAGGTGCGGAGTTTACTATCTGTTTGGTATGACATGATAACTGTAGACAAATACATGATGATCTGAAATGCTTTTGGACATTTGGCTTTTATGGGGGGGGAGTGTTGAGCTGTTTTTAAGTTTTGAAGTACATCCTACCCATGATATGTGCACTCAGCCTTCTTGCTTTATGGCAGTGGTACAGCTTTTGTCTTGGCTTCTTCCCTGTGACCCTTCCCATTAGTTTCTAGCCACTGTTCAACCCTCTCCACTCAAAGAGGAAGCTTTATCTCTCCTTTTATTTCCTTCCAGTTCCTGTTAAAAAAAATAGAGGCCTATTATTATCCTAATTATTATGCATAAAAAGATAATATTTTACACCAGAAAAAAAAAAGTTCTCTGTCCATATTACATCAACTCAGGCAGAACTCTTATACCCAAATAGTATACACTCTGTCTTCTCCCTGGTTCCAATGAGTGAACTGTCAATGCTCTTCTCTAAACTCAGGTGTTCTACTCATTCACCGGATGCCATCTGCTACTGACTACTCAAAGAATAACTTCTGTAGTCGTTCTCTCTCTCTCCCTCTTGTATCACTGTAGGCAATGTTGGCATGCCCAGGGCTCTGCCCTGTACTTTTCACATCTTGGTCTACAACTGACCCCTAAATGTTCTCAAATTTAGACTTCAAATACGCTTCATCTCTTGAAAGATTCACCACTTACATCTCAAAGCCAAACCACACTCCTAAATTCTAAATTAATATATTCAAATTGCTTACTTAACATCTCCAGCTGCATAACTAAGAGGCGTCTTTAACATATTTAAAACTGAGGTCTTGACTTTCCCTGTATCTTTTCTTCTCAAGGTTCCACATCTCTGAAAATGGCAATTCCATGTTTTCCAGTTGCTCAGATCAAAACATTGGAAGCACAACTGAGTTTTCTCACTTCCTTATAACTACATAACAACCAACAACAAATACTCTGAACTTTTTCTTCAAAATATATCCATAATCTAATAATTCTGAATAATCTAATTACTACCATCATTGCCCCTCTAGTCAAAGCCACTATTATCATTCACTTCAACTACATGGATTCTCTCCTTCCACCTTTGTTTCCATGCAGTCTGTTCTTTACACAGGAGCCACAGGCAGGTCATGACATGCCTCTGCTTAAAAACATCCCATGGCTTTCCAGCCTCCTCAGAGTAAAAATCAAAGTCCTTGCCATGGTTTACAAGACCCTATGTTATCCAGCCCAATAAGATCTCTCTCCAATGTCATCTCTTACCCATTCCCCCCTTGTTCACTTCTAGTCACACTGGCATGTTTCTATTTTCTAGAACACATCTGGCCCTCAGTCATCCAAAGAGCCTGTGTTCCTTTGCCTGTGGATCACCTTTCCACATGGATCAACAAAGCAGACCTCTTCACTGTCTTCAATCTTCTGTTAACTTATCATACAGGTCTGACATAAAATAGAATATTAATAAAGGCTAGAACATGCATAATAGTAAATGCTTGCTACATCCATCATTAGAGATTGTATTGGATCAGATGTGATATATATTTAGAGAAATACAGTTTCACTGTATGAATGAAATCTAGAAGATTTAAAACAATAAATATCTTCCATATAACTGTGAAAGAGAAATACTAATTGCTAACACTTCCTGAATTCTATTTTCCTGGACATTGTGTTCCTTATGCATATTAAATCACTTAATCTTTAAAATTGCCCTGGGGAATAGGTAATATTATTTCCATTTTAGAGACAAGACACGTGCAAAGAGAAGTAATTTGCCCCAAATCACAAAGAACAGGAGCTGGGATTTCAATCTAAGTGATATCTTCAAAACTATGCCTTTCACCACCACGCTCATTTTCCAAACTATGTCCATAATTTCAGGTTTCTTCATGAAACAAAATTCTCTAGGTTCAACCTTGGTTTTTTAAAAGTACCACTCTTAGGAGAGATGTTGATAATAAGGGAGGCTGTGCATGTGTTGGGGGAGGGATTTTATGAGAATTCGCTATACCATCCTCTCAATTTTGCTACCAATCCCTAACTTCTCTAAAAAGTCTTTTAAAAATCCCTTTAGAAAAAAAGTTAGAATGCTCAAATAAATTGTAAATAAGATTACAAAAGGAAAGACAATTACGGTTGGCACAATTCTAATACCCTCCCAAGATTCTTTCCCCTTGGTGTACACTTCTGCATGATCCTCTCTGTTGAGGGTAGGCAGGCTTTGTAAATATGATGGAATGGTCACTCTAATGCCTGGATAATGCTACTTTGCACAGGTGACCTTAAGAAAGAGTGATGTTCCTCACTGGGCTCCAGCATAAGTGAGCATAAGTTCAGGGAGCCCTCTTCCTGAAAAACAAAGTCAAATTCTGGAACACAAATTTTATGTGCAGGAAGTTTTCCATTGTTGGCTTTGAAGATGGAGAGAGTCATATGGCATGGACCTGCGAGTATGTAAGTGACCATCTAGTAGGTTTCCATCAAGTAACTGAATTCTGCCAACAATTGGAATCATCTTGGAGGAGGACTCTGAACTTCAGATGAAGATACAGCTGAGAACCTCGCTTCTCTGTGCCTGGATTTATAACCCACAAAACTGTGAGATCATATATTGGTATTACTTGAAGCCATTATGTTTGCAGTGATTCCTTACTTGGCAACAGAAAACTAAGACAACAGGCATCTCAGTTATATCAATGAATATAATTTGTTCACATTCACTCAGAAAAAGAAACTACTTTGTCTGATTCGGTTTAAAGAAAATATTTTGCCTAGAAGAAATATATATCTAAAGCAAAATGCTGTAGAAATAGAGCAAAAAAGTGGCAATATTAATAGAGTAGATTGAAAAAATAATGCAGAGGCACTAGGATTGTTTATATTGACCAAAGAGTTATAATCTACCAGATAGGTAATACAGCCATACACTTCTATGTGCCTGCTACACAAAATAACAAAATGAAGCATGAGAAGTACAAGATGAATTTGAAACAAAGATCTTGTGAGAGTGTTCGATACATCTTTGTCAGGCTCAGATGAGGTTCACAGAATTTGTGTGCTTAAGGGATCATGGAGGTTGGTGGCAGCAAGAACAGGTGAGAAGCAGCATGGAGAGGGATTCCTGCTGATTAACTGTTGCTTAATTTCAGTTATGCCCTTCGTGTAAGAGCAAACTTCAGGTCAGAACCTGAAAGGACACCAATTTCTTACTCTTTGCCCCATTATCTGATTAAAATATACTGAAAAACCTGAGTGTTTAAAGTATATTCAGAATCCACATTTGACTTAATTGTATACTTTATCCTGGCTAATATACGGTTATGTCAGTATTTGGATGAACATTACCAACAAAATATTGAACGAAAAATATATACAGTGCGATTGTTATTAATATGAAACTATTGTGACATTCGGTTTATTGTGGACTTGACCTACTTTTATTAAGATTTTTATTGTTTCCCTGAAATTAAATACCTTACCTGTTGATTCGTTTTAACTGGACTGCCAAGTCCACAGTGTGGCATGGAGCTGTGGTCTTCACACAAGGTTGGGCATAAACACACCAGAGGGTACACAAAGACATTCCAAGGGTTCAAGTTTCCTTTACTGATGCTGATACTTTCAGATCCTTAGCTTCTATGTAGATTCTTTTCCAATCCTTATCTGAAAAAGAACATATTTTGCTGATTCTTCATTCCCAACTCTCCTTTCATAATCCTTTCTCATACTTCACCCAGATTATGATCCTCTCACATTATCCAGAATCTTGCAATGAAGTGTGTCCCTAGCCAATAAAACTATCCCAGGCATCAAATGAAGTCAGTTTGATTGAAAGAAACATTGGTGAGTGACTTTAGTGACTGTTTAACAACTTGTTTTGCAAGTCAGTTGGCTTTAAATTCTTTGCTTTCAACAAAATTGATGTAATACCCAATAAAATCAATAACATATTATTGAAAATAATTTTTGTGACTTTTGGCATATTTATATAAAAGCTTCAGACAAATTGAGTAATATTAATACTCCCATCCCATCCACTTAAAAATGTGAAAAGGATTTTACATTCATAAAAACAAAACCTAACAGATTTTATTGAACTCTGATTCTCTAACAATTCTAATTATTCATCCATAGATAGAAGAGAAAGTTTAATCTCTCTCATTTAGAAATGTAAGACTGATCAATTTTGTCATATTTAATAATTATTTATCAGCCTCTTAACATGTCTATATTGTTCTGACCACATGAGACCTAATAAAAATTGCATTGGCAAATTAATTATGAAGATATGTCTTAGTAATTAGACATAATTCTTTTCATAAGAAATTTAAAAAATTAATTTTGAATTATATACCCATATTTATTGTAGGGAATTATAATAAGGTGATCAATAAAAGATACTAAAAATAGAATATTACATTAAGATAAAATGTTATGAAAGTTGTATAGCAAAACTCAGAGGTCTAGGATAAAAAAAGTATTATATAGAATTCCTAAACATAAAAAGAATGAGTATTTTTTTTTAATTTTTTTTCAATGTTTATTTATTTTTGGGACAGAGAGAGACAGAGTATGAACGGGGGAGGGGCAGAGAGAGAGGGAGACACAGAATCGGAAACAGGCTCCAAGCTCTGAGCCATCAGCCCAGAGCCTGACACGGGGCTCGAACTCACGGACCGCGAGATCGTGACCTGGCTGAAGTCGGACGCTCAACAGACTGCGCCACCCAGGCGCCCCTAGAATGAGTACTTTTTAAAAAGTAAATGATTGTAGGAGTGCCTAGGTGGCTCAGTCAGTTGGGCAGCTGACACTGGCTCGGGCCATGATCTCATGGTTCATGGGTTTGAGCCCTACGTCAGGCTCTGTGCTGGTAGCTCAGAGCCTGGAGCCTGCTTCAGATTCTGTGCCTCCTTCTCTGTCCCTCCCCTGCTAATGCTCTGTCTGTCTGTCTCTCGCTCAAAAATAAACATTAAAAAAATGATTAAAAAAATAAATTATTGTGAGCATGAAATCACTGTGATATTTAGGTTCAATCGGACATTTTTAAGAGAATTATCCAGATGTTAATTTTTAATGAAAATAGTTGCAGTCTGTCAAATTGCATCTTTATGACTATTTAAAATTTTGATTAAAAATTTTAGCTATCAACTTAGACGTGCATATTGGAGAGCATATTTTTCACAATGTATTAAAGACGATATGAGCAAAGAAGTTTGAAGGCATTACCACAGAGCAGGGGCTTTGGATTTGGTCATTCCTGGGATGTAATAATTTCTTGTACTACTTTCTAACCAGAGCATAGCATATTCCATCAGCAATAAATTAGGATTAATTCCTCTTTCAAGATTGCTGAGAATAAATAAAATAATGTCTATAACTCACCTATCCTGTACTTAGTACCCATACCTCCCTCATATCTTCCACTACAGGGAACATGGTGCCTAACCTAGTAAATGTGTTGACTTAATTTCAAAAAAAAAATCAACTTTAGCCATAACAATACCCAGAGAAAAAGCTTTTCATGACAAGGGGAACCAGGTCTCTGACCAACATTCCAAGACATGGATACCATTAAAACAGACTGCTTTTCTGTTTTTTTTTTTTTTAATGTTCATTTTTGAGAGAAAGAGAGACAGACAGACAGAGCGTGAGTGGCAGAGGGAAAGAGAGAGAGGGAGACACAGAATCCAGAGCAGGCTCCAGGCTCTGAGCTGTCAGCACAGAGCCGGATGCGGGGCTCAAAGTCACGAACCGCGAGATCGCGACCTGAGATCAACCAACTGAGCCACCCAAGCGCCCCTTGCTTTTCTTTTAATTAGGATTATGTGCCATGTAGATGAATTCAAATATTATAAGGAGAATTTCTGAACTTTACACATGCTTGTCATTAAATTATAAAAACTAATATTTTACAAGAAAAGGCATACAGATGTTTTCTTCAGGAAATACTAGACTTACCCTTAAAAAGGGTCCATAAAAAAAAAAAAAACACTCCTCCCTTGAAATTAGCATATTCTATTATAGCTAGTAGAGATTTCAATACAGAATATCTTTTTTAATTTTGTTAACGTTTTATTTATTTTTGAGACAGGGAGAGACAGAACATCAACATGGGAGGGTCAGAGAGAGGGAGACACAGAATCTGAAACAGGCTCCAGGCTCTGAGCTGTCAGCACAGAGACCGACGGGGGGCTCGAACTCATGGACCGAGAGATCATGACCTGAGCCAAAGTTGGCCACTTAACCGACTGAGCCACCCAGGCGCCCCTCAATACAGAATATTTTTGTGCCTGTCTAATGGGGAACTCAAAATTATCTGTGTATCTTTGTATTTCGTAAACTGTAAGGCTGGGGTTTGTCTGAAGAATACAGTGTATCAGTGATCTTTAAATAGATGTGAGTAAGCAAGAGATTGCAAATTTATCAGAAACATGGATAAAATTTAAAATTAAGGGTTTCAGTAGGTCCTCAAAGCCATGAACTGCAGTGAGAGGCAGACCAGGTTTCTTTGGACCTCATACCCCATGTTAGGAAGAATAAAGAAATTAGTAACCCTGAGGAATGAATTAATAGAAGTCAAATCTGTGGAAAAAAGGACCAAAATCAAATACATAAACTGGAAGATTTATCCAACAGTGATTTTGGTCGTAACAATCAACTACAATTTATTAGCTTCCATAAATTAAGGCCCTTTGTGAATTAATCAATCTAAAACTTAACCTCTAGAAAATGGTTCATAGATTAGATTTCTGATTCATTATGACAGATGAATGCCTGGGTTTATTTTTGATTTTCATAGAATCCTTAAATATTCCTGGTTAAATAAACTCTTGGCAAATAGGAATGATAGATTCCTAAGTACAATTGTGGCTTAAGCAGATACAAGGCAAGAGAAAACTATCCCCACACCTACCTCCACACAAATAGGACTTCAATAAAAAATAATTTTCACCATCCTTCTAAAGTTTTTTCTTTTTATGTAGACAAGTAAAGTTGGACTGGAACTATGGAGTTACATATTCAGAAACAAATATATATTTATTTGATAAATCAAATTATGATTCAATCTTAGTAAGGCGATGTATACTATGCTTATGTCTAACTTTATTTAATCATCTTTATTAGTGCATACATCTCTTTATTATCTTTTGTCTTTAGGGTTTTTATAAGAAATAACTGCTTATGCAAAAATGTAAATTTGGTGCCTGGGTGTCTCAGTGAGTTAAGCATCCAACTTCAGCTCAGGTCATGATCTCACAGTTCATGGGTTCAAGCTCCGTGTCAGGTTCTGTACTGACAGTGCAGAGGCCTGGAGCCTGCTCCCGATTCTGTGTCTCCCTCTCCCTCTCTGCCCCTCCCTGACTTATGCTCTATCTCTGTCTTTCAAAAATGAGTAAACGTCAAATTTTTTTTTAATGTAAACTTTTGAAAGCAGTCATCTAAAACTAAATACTGGCCATCAAAAGAGTCAAGTGAACCATTCAGCACAAGCAAAAGGTTTATGCCCAAAGGTTTTACAACATTCATTTATATGAAAATAAGTAAAATATATTTTAGCATATATATTCAGAATTGATTTTATGCACATTATGTATTCTAATTATAACATTCTAATTTATAAACAATACATACTATGGTTCTGACAGTGAAACTGTGATGAAACACAGAGTACAAATTTTAATTACATACAGTTCTAATACAGTGAGCACTGCAGCATTTCTGTCATCTTTGAAATGGTAACAGAATGAAAAAAAAGTTTTTGAAATATGAGCATGAAGGTAATGAGATCAATAAATGTCAGCTAGAAAAAGTAATCACAACTCCTGAGACTCACTGACCTTTCTACAAATTCCAGAAATAATAGAGTAGCTTGGGATGAGGAATTCTTTAACAATGAGAAACTGATACAATTATAAGAAGAAAGGGAAGCATAGATTGCCTTATGACAGCAAAAACATTGCCTATAAAGGTAATTTTGACACAATAATTTATTCCCTTGATTTTTCTGCTAAGGTCACCACCAACATTGATCACAAATCTTTGGTCTTTACAGAGACAAAATTCCCATTGAAGCCTTGTGAATACTGATATACCTGCTTCATAAACTTTTAGTTTGCTTTGTCATATTTAGCATCCTAATAGAGGTTAATCGTGCAGTTAGTTAATTTAAATGCCTAAAGTGAAAAGCATTCTATTTTGGAAGTTGTAAAATCACTCTATCAGTATCTGAATATAATCTGGAAAAATCCAATTTTGGAAAGTGTTCGAAGGAGTCTTTGGAAAGATTTAATCATCATTAAATATTCAGCATTTGAATATAAAATGAAATGACACTGTAAAACTCCGAACTATGATATTAAAATATTTTTTAAAGTCCACAAAATTTTAGAACATACTGTAAAATAAGGCTTCTGGAATGGCTAAGTTTCTACAGAACCAGAAGGGATGAGAAAGGAGTAAGTTTTCATTTATTATGGCTTTTATTCTGAGTGCAGACTGGAATTGGCACTATAAAAGTGGCTAAAATTTCAAAGGAAAACCCACAGTCGTTCTACACCAAAAAATGAGAAAAAAAAAAGTTCAGGGAAAACACAGGTATTTAAAAGTGAAGGTAAAATCAAGGAAATTAAAAAACCAGAAATATAAACCACAGATTCTGCTCAAATACCTCATCCATATGTTTGGCTGACCCCGAACTATACATGCGCTGGGAAAAGTCAAAGTAGTATGTCTAAATATAAAAAACAAAAACAAAAACAAAACTGAGATTTAAATATCCAGCCAAGAGGCAGAGTTTTCAATTTGACTCCAACCAAATTACCTACTGAAAGAAGTCATCAACACACTTCTTAGAAATATAACAAAATCCAGAGACTCCACAACCTGAAATTCAGGATGCTCAGGACATGATTATAAACTACTTGACTCATAAAGAATCAGGAATCTTAAAAAAAAAATCATCTGAAACCCAATCAAAAAAAGAAACAGGTCTTGAAATTATCAGAAAAGGAATTCTAAATAACTGTTATAATTAAACTCAATAAAAATATGATCACAATGAGAAAAAGAAAGAAATTCTTGGAGATGAAATAAAAAGCTATAAAAGAGAACTGAATGTGACAGGATTCTGAGAAGATAGTAAGTAGAAAGTACCAGGAATCTGTCTTCCCAACGAGGTAACACTTATACTGGCAGAATCTGTCTAACATAACTATTTAGGAACTCTAGAGGCTACTGAAGGTTGCAAATTTCAAAGGAAGGCTTGAATATTAAATTACAGTTAATTTCGGGGCGCCTGGGTGGCTCAGTCAGTTAAGCGGCCGACTTTGGCTCAGGTCATGATCTCGCGGTCCGTGAGTTCAAGCCCCGCGTCGGGCTCTGTGCTGACAGCTCAGAGCCTGGAGCCTGTTTCAGATTCTGTGTCTCCCTCTCTCTGACCCTCCCCTGTTCGTGTTCTGTCTCTCTCTGTCTCAAAAATAAATAAATGTTTAAAAAAATTTTTTTTAATAAATAAATAAATAAATAAATAAATAAATAAATAAATAAATAAATTACAGTTAATTTCAGTTGTTATCACAATAGCAGGTACCCATTCCTCTCCTCCAGCCCTATGGCAGGTACACATGTTCCTAAAACAGCCAGCACATAGCTTGTAGGACCCACAGTGAGCACATGTATGGGATCCTTAATAAGTTTATCACCAAATTTCTCATCAGAAACTTTGAAGGCCAGAAGGCAGTGGGCAGATATAATCAAACTGCTAAAAGAAAAAAGCTGTCCACCAAAAATCCAATATCCAGCAAAACTATCCTTCAAGAGTGAGGGTGAAATTAAGACATCCCCAGATAAACAAAAGCTGAGGAAATCCATGACCAAATATCTGACCTGCAAGAAATACTCAAGGAAGCCCTGCAGGGTGAAATGAAAGGATACCAGACAGTCACTCAAAGCTACATGAAAAAATAAAGATCTCAATAAAAGTAAATAGGGGAGGGGGCACCTGGATGGCTCAGTTGGTTAATTGTCTGACTCTTAATTTTGGCTCCGATATGATCTCACGATCATGAGATAGAGCCCTGTGTTGGGCTGTGCACTGACATTGTGGAGCTTCTTGGGATTCTCTCTCTCCCTGTCTCTCTCCCCCTTCCCCATTCTCTCTCTGTCTCCCTCAAAATAAGTAAATACATTTTTAAAAAAGTAAATATCTTCTCCCATTCTCTCAGTTGCCTTTTAGTTTTGCTGATTGTTTCCTTCTCTGTGAGGAAGGTTTTTATCTTCATGAGGTTCCAATAGTTCATTTTGCTTTTGTTTCCCTTGCTTCTGGAGACATGTCTAGTAAGAAGGTTCTGTGGCCGAGGCTAAAGAGGTTGTTGCCTGTTTTCTCCTCGAGTATTTTGATGGCCTCCTGTCTTACATTTAGGTCTTTCATCAGTTTTGAGGGGTTGTTTGTGTATCATGTAAAAAAGTGGTCCAGGTTCATTCTTTTGCATGTCGCTGTCAGTTTTCCCAGCACCATTTCCTGAAGAGACTGTCTTTTTCCCATTGAATATTCTTTTCTGCTTTGTCAAAGATTAGTTGGCCATGCACTTGTGGGTCCATTTCTGAGTTCTCTATTCTGTTCCATTGATATATGTTTCTTTTTGTGCCAATACCATATTGTCTTGATGATTACAGCTTTGCAACACAGCTTAAAATATGGAATTGTGATGCCTCCTGCTTTGGTTTTCTTTTTCAAAATTGCTTTGGCTATTCAGGGTCTTTTATGGTTCCATACAAATTTTAGAATTGTTTGTTCTATCTCTGTGAAGAATGTCTGAGTTATTTTGATAGGGATTGATTTGAATGTACAGATTGCTTTGGGTAGTATGGACATTTTAACATTATTTGTTCTTCCAATCCATAAGCATGGAATTTTTTTCCCCATTTTTTTTGTGTCTTCTTCAATTTCTTTCATAAGCTTTCTATAGTTCTCAGTATACATATCTTTTATCTCTTTGGTTAGGTATATTCCTAGGTATTTTATGGTTTAGCATATTCACAAATGACATATCAGAAAAGGATAAGTATCCAAAATCTATAAAGAATTTATCAAACTCAACACCAAAACACAAATAATCCAGTGAAGAAATGAGCAAAAGACATGAAGAGACACTTTTCCAGAAAAGACATTCAGATAGCTGAAGACACATGAAAAGATGCTCAACATCACTCATCATCAGGGTAATACAAATCAAAACTCCTGTCAGAATGGCTAAAATGAACAACTCAGGAAATGACAGATGTTGGCAAGGATGTAGAGAAAGTGGAATCCTTTTGCAGAGTTAGTGGGAATGCAAACTGGTGCAGGAACTCTGGAAAACAGTATGGAATTTCCTCAAAAAATTAAAAATAGAACTACCTTGACCAGCAATTGCACTACTAGGTATTTATCCAAAGGATACAAAAATGCTGAATCAAAGGGGCACATGCACCCCAATGTTTATAGCAGCACTATCAACAATAGCCAAAGTATGGAAAGAGCCCAGTGTCCATCAACTGATGAATGGATAACGAAGATAGGGTATATGCACAATGGAATATTACTCAGTGGTCAAAAAGAATGAAATCACACCAGCTGCAACAACATGGATGGAACTAGAGTATATTATGCTACGCAAAGTAAGTCAATCAGAGAAAGACAAATACCATTCGATCTCACTCATGTGGAATTTAAGAAAGAAAACAGATGAACATATGGGAAGGGAAGGAAAAATAAGATGGCAACAGTTAGCGAGGCAAACTATAAGAGACTCTTAATACAGAGAAGAAACTAAGGGTTGTTGGAGGGGAGGTGGGTGAGGGGATGGGCTGAATGAATGATGGGTACTAAAGAGGACACTTGTTGGGATGAGTATTGGGTATTATATGTAAGTGACTAAATTCTAAACCATTATTACACTATGTGTTAACTTTGATTTAAATAAAATATTTTTAAAAGTAAATGAGTGAGCAATTATAAAAGCTAGTATTATTATAACAATGTTTTGTAGTTCTACTTTTTTCCTACATTATTTAAGAGAGTAAAATACATTGTATTAGTCTAAAAATGTAGTATTATTTTAACTTTGGTTTGTAATGCCACACTTTGTTTTCTACATAATTGAAGACTACCACATTTAAAAGAATTATTAGTTTATTTTTGGGGGCACACAACATATAAAGTCATGATTTGGTCACATGAACAACTGAAAAGTATAGGAATGGAGCTGGAAAACAGCAGAGATTTTGTATGTTATTGAAGTCATGCTGGTTTAAATTCAATTTAAGATGTTATAACTTTAGGATGCTAAATGTAATTCCCATGATAATCACAAAGACAAGAGCTACAGAATATACACAAAAGGAAATGAGAAAGGAATTTAATCCCTGCACTACAAAAAATCAACTAAAAACACAAGAATAGAGTAATACAAAAAATGAGGAACAAAAATATGGGGCATATAGAAGTCAAATAAAATAATTACAGATGTCTCCTTTTATCAGTGATTACTTTAAATAAAATGGATTACACTGTCCAGTCAAAAGACAGAGATTGCCAGAATGGATAAAATCATAATACAATTATATTCTGTTACATCTATAGACACAAATAGATTGAAAGTGAAATGATGGAAAACAACATTCCATGCAAATAATAAACAAAAGAGAGATGGGGGAGCCATACTAAGAACAAAATAGGCTTTAAATCAAAAAAGATTACAAGAGAAAAAGAAGGACATTATATATTAGTAAAATGTTCGATACAGCAAGAATTTGTAACAATTATAAACATTTACACACCTAATAACAGACCAACAAAATATATAAAGCAAAAACTGACAGAACCAAAGGAAGAAATAGAAAACTCTATGACAATAGAGATGTCAATACCTCACTCTCAAAAATGGACAAATCAATCAGACATAAATTAAGAAAGGAAACAGAAGACTTAAAAATATAAAAAACTGGGATGCCTGGGTGGCTCAATTGGTTGAGCGTCTAATTCTTGATTTCAACTCAGGTCATGATCCCAAGGTTGTGGGATGGAGCCACACATCGGGCTCTGTGCTGAGCATGGAGACTGCTTAATGTTCTCTCTCTCCCCGCCTCTGTCCCTCTCACCCACTCATGCTTGCTCTCTCTCTCTTTCTCTCTCTCTCTAAAATAATAATAATGATAAAATACAACAAACTAACTAGATCTAACAGGCATATACAGAACTCTACCAAACAATAGAATAGACATTCTTCTCAAGTGCATAGGAGACATTTTCCAGAACAGCTCATATGTTAGGCCACAAATTAAAGTCTCAATAGATTTTAAAGATATATCATAGAAACTATCTTCTCTGACTACAGTGGGATGAATTTAGAAATCAATAATATAAGTAAAACTGGAAAATTCACAAATGTGTAGAAATTCAATAGTATACTCTTAACCAATTGATCAAAAAAAAAAAAAAAAGAAATCACATAAAAAAGTGGAAATCCTTAGAGAAAAGTGGAAATTAAAACATAACATACCAAAACTTTGGGGATGTAGTGAAATCGCTGTAAAGGTGGAGTTTAAAGATTTACAATCAAACATTAATAGAGTTCCAGGACAAGATGATTATATAGGAAGATCCTGAACTTACCTCTTCCTACAGACATACAGATTCTACAGTTATATATGGAACAATACCCTCCAGGTGAAAAAAAAAATCCTAAAAGCTGATGAGCCAACCCCTTTACATCAAGCAAACAAAAAGGAAACCACATCAAAGAGGGTAGGAAAAGCTGAGAGATAATCTCACCATAAACCCCACCCACAATGCAGCAGCTCTTAATCAGGAGAAAACTCAAAACTTAGAGCTTCTGAGGAGTAAAGGGCTCATATGCCACATTGGACACCTGAACTTTTAAGACCAGCATTTGAGAGACAAGTCCCCAAAACAATTGCCTTTGAGGACCAATGGAGCTCATACCCATGAGACACGTAGGGCTGTGGTGAACTGAGAAATAGCTCTTGAAGGATCTGTCCACAGATTGAGCCATCCCAGGGCCCAGCACAGAAGCAGCCCATTAGAAGATTGCCCAGACATTATGTGAAAGGCTGATTTGCTAATTTTAAAACATTGGCCTGAGGGGCAAAGGCCTGCTGAGATACTCTCTAGGGATGGAGGTTGGTGGGTGCCATCTTCTGCTCTCAGCTTGCTAAAGTCAGCAGGCAACATCTTTTTCTCCTTTTATTTTCTTTTTATTCTTCTTATTTATTTCTTTTATTCTTACATTTATTTATTTATTTATTCATTTATTTATTTATTATTTATTTATCAGTGTCATGTTTGCACTCTGCCTCTGACCCACTCCAGCCAGTGGGTGCCATCCACACACTCTCCCTTTGTCTCACCCCAGAGTGCCATTATCTCCTGGGGGAAGGTTCTACTCATATCTGACTTTACAGTTTTTATGTCCGGTGACACAGCATTTGTGGCTGCCACCCAGGGGATACCTGTTAATTGTCTGGATCCAAAGACCAGGGAGGGACTTGTATTCCTAGGTCTCATGGGACTGTAACAATGCAGAGACAGGTCTTGGCAGACTACCACTCCCAGTCGTTGTACAGACAGTAGATTGAAACATATCCCCAGCCGTTCTGTCAAATAAAGTCTATTTGTTTATCCAGAAGCTTTAGCCTGTTGGACAAATTATGCTTTGGCACACTTACAGTGGCTTATGAAGGTGCTCCCAGGGAACAAAGGCTGGTGCACATCATCTTTTTACTCTCCCTCTGCCTTGCTCTAACTCACTAGTGTCTTCCAGAGAGGAGCTTATACACTTAACTTGTGCCCTGAGTTTTGGGGCTGCTGCCAAAAATAAACACCTACATTGCTTGGCTCTGGTGGCCAGCAGGGCTTGTATTCACAGGTCCCACAGGACTGTAACCAGTGGAAAAAGAGCTTTTGAACAGCTGTCAAGCCCAGGACACAGCAAGAAGCAACAGACCCAGGAGCTCAATTTGTATGTAAAAGAGGCCTATTAGCTATTCATTATAGCTACTGCTTGAGGGTCACACTTCAAGTTAGGCATACATCTAAGGACTGGATGTAAATTCTTCCTGAGACCTCAGAGAGCAGGGGCTAACTCTGTCCTTTTCCTCTACTGCTACAGAACACCAGCATATCTTGGAAGAGACCTCTTACAAGTCTAGTACACCAGTCTTTACATCTGGTGCTCTGGTTTTTGAGGTTGCCGCCCAATAGATATCCCTTGATCACCTGGACCTAGTGGCCAGAAGGGTTTGTGCTCATGGGGCCCATGAAATTGCAACATTGAGAAAGACAATTGTGGCAGACTACCAATTTGAGGTTACTGCACAGACAGCACACTGAAACACATCCTCAACCATTCTGTAAAAGAGGTCTACATGTTAGTCCTGGAGCTTCATCTTTAGAGACAGGCTTCAGGGTTGGCACACATAAGGGGCTATTGAGGGAACATAGGTTGGGATACCATCACTGTGCTCTCTCTTTGCCTCTCTTCAGCTACAAGCATCTCCCACAAAAATGCTTATACCCTTATCTGGTGTTCTAATTTTTGCAAGAGCAGTTCAGGGAACACAACCAGATTGCCTGGCTTTGATGTCCAGTGGGGCTTAAACTGTGTTACCACAGGACTGAATATATTTTTATTCTTTAAAAGCTGTCGCCTGAGGGTTTGGCCTCCAATCAGCCTACATCTAGGTACTGACTGAAATCTACCACTTTGGGACACTGACTGGTCTTAGCATACCCTCAACTCCTGGGAGTTATTAAAAATAAAAAAGGCTGCCTAGACAATCAAAGAGGTTAGAAAGACAATCAAGATCGAGAGCAGGATTGAACAACAAGTTTCATCTCCTATATAAGGCTAACCTACCAAGACTCAGAGAAATGGGTGTTTCATCTAATAGGTAGAAACTAAACAGAGTCAAGCAAAATGATGAAACAAAAAAATATGTTCCAAATAAAAGAAAAAATAAATAAAAGCTCAGGAAAAAAAAACTTATGAAACAGAGATAAGTAATTTAACTGTTAAAGAGTTCAAAATAATGGTATTAAAGATGCTCCCCAAACTCAGAAGAAGAACCGATGAACACAGCAGGAACTTCAACAAAGAGATGGAAAATATAAGAAAGTACCAAACAGAAGTCACATAGCTGAATACAATAAATGAACTGAAAAACATTCTAGAAGTGTTCAACAACAACGAAGCAGAAGAAAGGATCAGTGAACTCAAAGACAAGACAAAAGAACTCATCCAATCTTAACAGCAAAAAGAAAAAAGGATGAAAATAGTGAACACAGTTTAAGAGACTTATAGCACAACCTCAAGTGATATAGCATTCACATTATAGGAATTCCAAAAGTAAATAGAGAGATGAAGGGGAAGATAATTTATTTGCAGAAATAATGGATAAAAACCTCCCTAACTTGGGAAAGGAAACAGACATCCATATCCAGAAAGCCCAGAGTTCCAAATAAGATGAACTCAAAGAGACCCAAATGAAGACACATTATAATTAAAATATCAAAACTTAAAGACAAGGAAAGAATCTGAAAAGCAGCAAGAGAAAAACAATGTGTTATGTAGAAGGGAACCCCTATAATACTAACAGCAAATTTTTCATCAGAAACTTTGGAGGCTAGAAAGAAGTACCATGATATAGTCAAAGTACTGAAAAGAAAAACTTCCAACTAAGAATATTTCTACCTACCCAAGTTATCATTCGGATTTGAAGGAGAGATAAAGAGTTTTCCAGACAAGCAAAAGCTGAAGGAGTTCATAAACAGCCCAATAAGAAATACTAAAGGGACTTCTTAGACTGACAAGAAAGGGTGCTAATTAGTAACAAGAAAACATATGAAAGTGTAAATCTCACTGGTAAAGGTAAATATATAGTAAAGCTAGTGGATTAATCACCTACAAAGCTAGTATGAAGGTTAAACACAAAAGTGATGGAAAAAAAACCTGTAACTACAACTAACGATGTAGAAGATGAAATGATCTAAAATGTGATATCAAAAACATAAAACATGGGAAAGGGGTAAAAATGCAGAGCTTTAGAATGAATTCAAACTTAAGCTGTTATCAACTAAAATAGAATGTCATAAACCTAAGTTGTTATATGTAAGCCTCATGGTAACCACAAATCAAAAACCTATAGTCAATACACAGAAGATAATGAGAAAGGAATCTAAGCATATCACTAAAGAAAGTCATCAAAACAAAAAGGAAGTCAGAAAGAGAGAAGAAAAAAAGAAAAGAAAAACAGACGAAATACAAAAAGAAAGAAATTATCAAAATGGCACAAAGTACCATTACAAAGTATCTGTAATTACTTTAAATGCAAATGGACTAAATTCTCCAATCAAAAGACACAGAGTGGCTGAATGGATAAAAAAAATAAATAAATAAGACACATCTATGTGTTACCTATAAGACATTCACTTCAAATGTAAGAAATTATATTAACATCTTTTCTGGCCATAAAGGTATGAAACTAGAAATCAACTTAAAATATAAAATGAAAAAATTAAAATAGGTAGAGATTAAACAACATGCTACTGAACAACCAAAGGTTGACAAACCCAAACCAGAAATCAAAAAATACCTTCAGACAATAATGATAATAAAAATAAAATATACGAAAACTTACAAGACACACCAAAAGCAGTTCTAAGAGGGAAGTTCATAGAAACAAACAAACAAAAAAATCTCAAGCAAAAACCTAACTTTGCACCTTCAGGTAATAGAAAAAGAAGATCAATTAAGTCCAAAGTTAGTAGAAGGAAGGAAAAAACAAAAATCAGGGCAGATATAAATAAAATAAAGACTACAAAGACAATAGAAAGACCAATGAAGCCACGAGATGGTTTTTAAAAAGATAAAATGAACAAATTTTAGTTGGACTCACTAAGAAAAACAGAAAGAGGATATAAATATATAAAATCAGAAATGAAAGAGGAGTTGTTAAAACTACTACTACAGAAATACAAAAGATCATAAAATACTTATATGAACAGTTATGCATCAGCAAATTGGACAACCTAGAAGAAACAGACAAATTCCTAGAAAATACAATCTTCCAAGACCAAACCATGAAGAAATAGAAAATCTAAACAGACTGATTGAAGATCTAAGGAGACTGAATCAATAATCAAAAACTTTTCTTGGGGCGCCTGGCTAGCTCAATCATTAGAACAGACAACTCTTGATCTCAGAGTTGTAAGTTTAAGCCCCACATCGGGTGCAAAGATTACTTAAAAATAAAATCTTTAAAACAAAACAAAACTTCCCAATAAACAAAAGCCCAGGACCAGATGGCTTCACTGATGAATTCTACCAAACTATTAAAGAACAGTAAGACCAATTCTTTTCAAACTCTTACAAAACCAAAAAACAGAAGAAGGAACACTTCAAACTCATTTTACAAAGCCAGCATTATACTGATATGAAAACCAAACAAGGACACCATGAGAAAAAAAATCATAGGCCAATATCCCCAATAAACATAGATGCAAAAATCCCCAACAAAGTATTACCAACCTAATTTCAACAACACATTAGAAGGATCAAAAACCACGATCAAGTAGGATTTATTCTAGCATGCAAGAATGGTTCAACATCCACAAATCAATCATAGTGATACACGACATTAACAAAGGGAGAAAAATCATTGATCGTGCAGAAAAATTATTTGACAAAATTCAACCTCCAGTTATGATAAAAATTCTCAATAATGTGTATATAGAGGAAATGTACCTCAACATAATGAAGGGTATATATGAAAATACCATAGCTAACACCATTTTCAATGATGAAAAGCTGAATGCTTTTCCTCTAACATTAGGAATAAGACAAGGATGCCCACTATCACCAATTTTATTCAACATAGTACTGGAAATTCTAACCAGAGCAATTAGATAAGATAAAGAAGGAAAAATTATCCAAATTGGAAAGATAAAAGTATATATATATCAAATTGTTATGTTGTATACCCCAAAGTAATATAATGTTGTAAGTGAATTAACCTTAATAAAAATATGAAAAAAGGCAGACATTAAAAAACAAGAAAGATCTCAAATCAACAACCTACCTTTACAACTTAAGAAACTAGAAAAGAAGAACAAATTAAGCCCAAAGCTATCAGAATAAAGGGAACAATAAGAAATAGAGCAGAGTTCAACAAAACAGAGAATAGAAAAATAGAGAAAATCAATGGAACCGAAAGTTGGATCTTTAAGAAGATCAGTAAAATTGACAAACTTTTAGCTAGATGGACTAAGTAAAAAGAGAGAGAGAGAAGATTCAAATTACTTAAATGAGAATTTTTAGTGGACATTTTTATTGATTCTGCAGAAATAAGAGAATTATAAGAGAGTATTATGAACACTTATATGCCAACAAATTGAATAAACTTGAAATAGACAAATTCCTAGAAATACAAAAGCTATCAAGACTAAATCATGAGGAAATAGAAAATCTGAATAGACGCATAACTAATAGAGAACTGAATCAGTAATCAAAATCTCCTGACAAAGAAAAGCCCTAATCCAGATAGTTTCTCTGGTGAATTCTATCAAACATTTAAGAAATAATTATTACCAGCTCTTCTCAAACTTTTTCAAAAAATGGAAAAGGAGGGAACACTTCCTAATTCATTCTATGAGTTTTAGCATTACCCTGATGCCAAAGCCAGACAAAGACACTACAAGACTACAGACCAATATCCCTTATGTAGCTATGAACATGAGTGTACAAATAAATCTTTGAGATCTTGCTTTCAGTGTTTTTATTAAAATCCAAAGAATTTTTTAAAGCAAATATTACATTATCCTGTGGGGTTATCATGCATGTAAATGTAATACATATAATAGCTATAGCATTGATGATGAAGGAAAGGGAGACCAACATAATTACAAGTTTGCTACATTTTACATTAAATAATACAATCGTATTTACAAGAAATGCATACATTAATCTCTAAAGAAACTACAGAAAAATAATGCAAGAGAGATAGTTAAAAAGTCAATAGTTAAAATAGTTGCAAAAATTATTCAAAAAATCTAAGAGAATGCAGAAAACAGAATAGAGGAACAAAAAACAAAGGGGAATTAAAAGAAACAAATGGACTAAACATGCCAATTAAAAGGCAGATATCAAAATAAATTTTTAAAGAAGAGCAAGACTCAAGTATACACCACCTATAAGAAATACACTTTGATATAAAAACATAGATAAGCTGAAGACAAGTGGATAGGAAAGACCATGCAAACAATAAACATAAGAAAGCTGATGTGGCCACATTAATATAAGACAAAATAAACTACAAGAGTATTACCAGAGCTAGAGTCACATTTCATACCAGTGGGAGGATCAATTCATCATGAAGATATAACAATCATAAATATGCTTGTGCCTAAAAACAAAGTTTCAAAGTATATGAAGTCAAAAGCCACAAAAAAGAAAGTCTCAAATTTTGCAAAATAATGTACCATTGGACTAGGAGTCAAGACACCTGAATTTAGCCATTTACCAGCTGACTGCCTTGGACAATTCATATTGTCTCTCTCAGGCATTGTTTATTCATCTTAGAAATAATAATAACACCTATAGTTAAGATTTGTTTTGGGGATTGAAAATAATGAAAGTGAAAGATCTAGGATAGCATCTAGCAATCAACTAGAACCTTAAAAATGCTTATCACACGTATTGAATCAGAATTCTTTTCTATTCTTACCACTGCCTAAATCAAGGTAAGAAATGAAGACTAAATAAACAGTAAATAACATATTAAACAGTAACACTGCTGAAACACTTTTGATAGGGCAGAGGGACAGATGGTCTTTAATAGAATTATTGCAGAAGCAACATGGACCTTTGTATCTATTTCTCAGCTGAGATCTTAACCCAAAAGGGACTTTTCCTATGAAAGGGATCTTCCTGGCCACGTCTGTCTGTCAGAAACTAAAAAAAGAGCACACATTTAAAATAAAGTGAAAGCTTCAGGGCCCTACAGAAGCCAGTCATGGGGTTAATAAACAACCCGGGGGGGGGGGTAATAAACAAACTGGGCAGCCACCATTTTCTAGAGCATATTAGCAGGAAGCAAAATTACTGGAGAATTTACCTATGTTGTAGTATTTATAATTTTGAGAACTTGTTAATTAAAAAAATGAGAATTTTTGACAACTGATAATATAAAGAATGACTATCACAGTATCAAAATGGAGTATAAGCATGACATGGGATGCATACAGGTGAGAAGAAAAAGACAGAATTTCACAATGAGAAACACCACTTAAAAAAAAATGGCAGTATCATATTTAAAACCTAAAAGGATACGTGAGTACTGATGTCAAAAAGTGCCCTATAATATTCACAGTTTATTGCATATGTTTTCATTTATATCAATGAATATTAAAGATAACATGGGTTTATTCCTAAATACTTGTTCACTCTCAACTACTATTTCTGTTCTCTTAATAAATTTTTAATATAGATAATTAAGCCTATTATTGATATACCTGGTTGACCCTCTACCTGAAAACAGCAGAGAGAGTCTGATGCTCAGAGTTATCAAAGACAGAATATTTTCGCAATGCTTTCTTCTTTCTGAGGGTGCTATACATGGCAAATGAATTTTCCCCCCAAAAAGGATATTTTTAACACAAGAGAATATTCCTATTCCAGAGTTATGTCTGATAGTTCTTACATGACTAAAATGATGAAAAGTTAGTATTAATGACAGGACACTGAGGCTTATACATTAACCAAATGTTCCTAGTGCTTCTAGAAACTTAAAAGATGTTATAAGTCAATCTCTACTTTTCTATGGAAAAGATAATTACCTGACATAAATGCAACCTCTGACAGACCTTGGGGAAAAAACACATACATCAACCTGTCATACTACGATTTCTTGATAGGTCAAATTTCACTCCCAGTGGCTCGCCAAGTGCTGAGCATATTACCACCTGGTACAGAAGTGTAAAATAATATTAGCTTCAATAATAACTCAGGCTCTACCTGTGACATTATAGGAAATCAAGCCCATGACAATTTTTCATGAATCTGAGTTACTTATTCAATGGGAAAATTATAATTCTACCATAATAATTTATCTACAATATTAATATTAATGACTCATTTCCTGGTAGTTAAAAAAATACATGCTTAAGTGAATAGTCATAAGCAAAGAAGAATGTGGTTCTGTCAATCATGCCGGTATTGTGTTTTCTATATGTCAGTAATTTAAAATTGTCTGAAAATAGCCAATGGATTTCCATCTAATATACACATAGGCCCATGTGATTTTCTGCATCAGAAAGATCCAAAATTGCAAAATCCCTTAGAGATATTAATGTAAGACAAAAAAGACCATAATGTGATGGCACTCATCTGTTGAGTGATGAACTAAAGAGGATTATCCTAAATGTGACCAATGGAGAAAATTTGTATTTTAGCATGAGCTTAAAGCCCACAAATGAATCACTTGATCACATTAATATGGCTGCTAGAATTTTTATAAAAGTGCTACTAATAGACTATACTGGCAAACAGTAACCATAGATACGGCAGCTCTGTTTGAGTGTAAATTTCAGGCAACCTGAGGGGCAGAATCAGTAGCATGTTAATAGGAACTTCATAGGTATGAGTGACATTCACTAAGCAAAGTACTAGATTATACATCATCACTGAACACTTCAGACAAACCTGGAGAAAGTATAATCAACAAGAACATTTCTATATGGAATAACATAACGTATGCATAGATAAAATGCTATCGAGTTTTGTAATTGCCATTTACAACATGGAGGAACAAGGTCAGCAAGAATTAAATGTCCAATTTCACACAGCAAGGCAGCCATGAAGCTGAAACTAGTCAACAGAAGAGAAAATGTATAGCTTTCAAATACCTGAAATATACCTGATGTGGTATACAGTTACTGCTTCATGCTGAGCTACCATTTGTTCTTGATGCAGGACAGTAACAAAAGAAATCAAAATTTAAGAGATGAAAAAGTTAAAACAACCCACCCACACAGACCTCCACCAAATGCGTTATAGCCTTTGGATTTCCCTAGGACATAACCATTGGAAATGTGCATTTCAGCAATAAACATGGTACTTTTCTTCCATGTTCTCAGTGCTTTTGTTTTGAAAGAGCTACACATTTTACCACAGATGAACCCCTAAAGGAAGGAAGTGCACACATTTTCCTTTGAGTTCCTTTAGTTCAAGTGGCATTAGGTATATAATTATTGTGTTTGCGTATACTCCAGTAAATGCTCTCTTAAAATTTGCCTGAAAAAACTATACAGCATTTCACATTTCAGAAATGAAAGCTCTTTTTTAAAAAGTCAACCAAGATAGTCTTTTACCTATAATAACAACAGGCAAACCACTTAGACTTAGAACTCAATTACAGTACCCTGACATTCTAAGTTCACTTTTTTATATTGCTTTAATTCACTACATTTAAAAAATAGAACAACACACAAAAGAAATACAGTTACAAAATAAAAGGAAAAAAATAACTTTCTTATTATAGTAGCAGCAATGTGTTTAATGATTAGATGCTTTTAGGCATAAAAATGAGACTTTATAACATTTACCTTCCATACAAACTATAAATATTATATATAATAATATATATTTATTATATATTTTAAATATATAATAAATATATATGTAAAATAGTTGCTATTCTTTAATACACTAGCCAGTACAGCATCCCATTATAGTACTTCCTCCTTAAATTAGTACCTTAATGAATTTTTTTTGCAATTTTTTATCCTATCTGATACAGCAAATAATATTTATATATATATGCAAAATGGAAATCAAATGACTATTAAAAGAAAAGCTATTTTGATAAAGGTGTATAATAGAAGCATGCATTAGTTTTTTCTTTGCTTCTTTCTTTCTTCCTCCTTCCTTCTCTCCCTTTATTTTTTAGAGGGAGGGAGGGAGAGAGAGAGAGAGTGCACAAGCAGGGGAGAAGGGGAGGAAGAGAGAGAGAGAAAGAGAGAGAGAGAGAGAGAGAGAGAGAGAGAGAGATTTTTAAGCAGGCTCCACACTCAGCATGGAGCCAGATGCAAGACTCAATCCCAAGATCCTGGGATCAAGATCTGAGCTGAAACCAAGAATCGGAAGCTCAGCCAACTGAGCCACCCAGACAGCCTTAGTTTTTTTTCTTACTATATACTTAACATAGTTTTTTTCAATTATTAGAAACTATTTATTATACGTCCATATTTATATGTCCATATTTGTACAGGTTGAATATGTAACTCAGATTACTGAAAAATTTGTCATTAACTTGATATCTCTAAAAATCATGTCTAAATCTTGAAAAATAACTGATGAATAATTACTGATGAAAACATTATTTTACACACAAAGATGAAAGAATACTCAGCACTTTACAAACCATTAGTAAATAAAGTTTTACCCACTAAGAAATCAAAATATGATAGTTTGATGTATATCATTTCTTGAGTCATTGTGGTATTTATAACAAATTAGGTAAATGCTATTCATGACTGATCTATGTAGTGTACCATATCTTTTTTCCTTTCTTGCACAAATTATTATTGGCCTAATAATCTGTATATTTATCACTATTAGTCCTAAACATAATGCCTCAATTATGTAAATCTTCACTCATCATATCTAAACCCATCAGGAAGCCTAACAATTCCATCTTCACAGAGATATTTCTCCCAGACACCTCTGACTTGCTCAATCTGGTCAAGTTGCTCGGCAGTTATTTTCATATATCTCTTCATTCCCATCCTGAGATTCCCTTCCCCTCTCCTTGTCCCAGATGTCCCATTTATTGGATCCTGCATATTTTTTTCTCAGTTTACTCCCTGCTTTGGGAAAAGCACATACTTCAGTAGTTTCCTGGAAGAGAATACATGTAAGATTCTTTTTTCATCTATCTTGCGTGTCTGAAATGTCCTATTTTTAATCTTATGTCTGATTGATAGTATAGAATTCTAGATGGTAAATAATATTCACTGGAAATTTTCAAGACCATCATCTAGCTCCAGCATTGCTGAGAAGTCCATTATCATTCTGATCCTTAATCTCTCGAAGGAAATATATATTCTTTCTCTCTCTCAAAATTTGCAGTTGCTTCATGGATCAATCAGGTGACTTCACTTGAAGAGATAAAACAGGAAGCATATGTGATCAATTGTCTCTCTGGCCTGTGATTTGCCTGTTTGGGCCCTCTCAATTTGTTTGTGTACTTAAAGAGAGAAGCCAAAGAGTTAATTCATGTCTTAAACATCTCACAAATCAAAAAACAAATGATCTCAGAACAACACACCGTAGCTAAGGCTCTTGTCCCAAATCTCCTCACCATCAAAACCAGGGCATGTTCTTTATTAGACAAACTCTCCACTAGGCTGTTACTTCGAGACTTCATACTCATTGGCTTATTTAATCCTAAAATCAATCAGAGGCACAGAGGTCTATTTTGGGAGAGTGGAACATTTCACTGTGCTTAGAAACACAAAGCTTAATAATACTGAAAGCCAGTATTTAAGTGGCCAGGTCATGGTGACCATTTAAAAATAATCTCTAAATCACTCTCATAATAATATGCTGATCATGACTTGCAGGGCCCCTTTTCCCACAGAAAAACATTCAAAAAGATTTTTTTTTTACCTTGCACATTAGTTTTTATTGAAGTGTAGTTGACACAATATTATATTAATTTCAGGTGTACAACATGGTGATTCAACATTTATAAACATCATGAAGTGATTGCCAAAATGAATCTAGCTACCATCTGTTACCATACAAAGTTGTTACATATCATTACATATTACCAAAAAAGATTTAAAAAAATACACACACACATAGAAATTATAATGCGGGGCACCTTGATAAAGGACCATGATATTTTTTATAGAAATGTTTCCTCAATTTTATCTCCAAAATTACGAATTTTTACATGGTTTCAGAAGCTGCAAAACGATGTTCAGGATAAAGAATCAGAAAATAAACTAGATATGACTTTGAGATTTGATATGTTTCATTTGCTTTATTGACTATATTCTTTTTAAAAATTCCGGACGAGGGAGTTGAACTATGTACCTCAGAACTCTTAATCCAGGGTTTTTATTACTGAGCATAATTAAAGATATTAAACCATATTATCTTCTGTACAAATGATCATGTTGGTGTCGGGGGCAAAACAATGAACCTTTCCCTCTTCACAGTTGTGTGCAGAATTTTCTGTATACCTGGTTTTCCTTATGCCTCACTAAAATCTTTATGTTCATGAGGTAACATTAAAGTAACTCACTTGTGGGAGTTTTTCTAATTATCCAAAGAAAAGATTTTTTTTTTTAGTTTAACAAATACTATATGGTAGGCACACAATAGAAGTCATCTTCATTTGTCCACCTCATAATAATTAGTTCTCACTTAACTACTGCATAGCAAATAATTTTAGCCACATTTGACAAATTTAAAAAACTGAAGCCCAGACATATTAGGTAACATGACCCACTTCCCAAAATTATAAGTGACAGCATTAAAATTTACATGCAAGTCTTCTTTTAACTCAAATTCTTATGCTTTTCCAGTTTTGATGAGTAGATTTAAACAGAGTATGATGATGTTTGCCTGACTGTCACTAATAGAACATTCAAACGTTTAAGACATTTTCCTTCTAACAGGAAGAAAGGTTTAAGTTTTAAAAATTGCTTTAAAACTTTACAACTATTATGAAAATGCACAAAAGTCCTTAATGATAATAAATGGTCAGCTATATCACTTTTATAATAGAAAGCATTTGTTTCAACGTCTGCTTCTAAAACTGGTAAGCCAGGTAATTCAGGTAAGACCCTGGCTAAAGATCCAGACTGAGAACAAACATTTTCCCCAGAGAACCTAACGAAATACAGTACAGAAATAATCATCAGGAATATGAGTATGGGGTATCACCAGTAGGCCAAGAAATTTAACACATTCTGGAAGACAGCATACTGGAGCATTTCTCTTGATAAAAATGGGAGTGAGAATACACTAAATAGAAACCACAGGGCCAGAGTTACCCCATTTGTCTGTTGAAACCCCAAAGGCAGCAGATGTAATGAGGGGTAAGATGCAATACGAGTCTGAAAACAGTAGAATTAAGTGAAGATATGTGTACAGAACAACAATGAGGGTCAGCTATCCCCTCATTCTTTTCCTCCACCCCAACTCAGGACACAGGCATCTGGTACTTAGCCCAGTCTTATCCCAATCCTAAATGCCTCCTCACTTAAGAAATTATCAAAAAAGCTAGTGTATATACTAGCTCCCTAGAATAATATTCTTCTCTTTCTGACATCTGAGGGCCTATAGCCTGATCCCCAATTCCCCACTTGTTCATTCTGTCTATCTGGAGTCAGTACAGGGAATAGAAACCATTCTGGGTTGGCTTTTGTGTGTGTGGGGGGAGGGGGAGGTTGAATAAAGGAAATTAGATGATTACAAAAGCAATGGAAGTGATAAAGTAACAAGATCTAAATCAGCTTTCAGATAGGACCCTCACAACAGTACAGAACTGATCTATAAGGATAGAAGCTACTTCTGCCAAAGTAAAACTATCAAAACTACTGAGCTCATGAACATACAGACTGGAAAACAGGAACCAGGAAAGAACTGCTGCGTGTTCTGACAAGCTCCGGAAAGCTGGAGATGAGAGCCTGAAACACTCCTGCAGAGGTGCACCTCCAACACCTTTACTGCCAGCAGGAAATGGCCAAAAGACAAGAGGGAGAAGATCTTTGCTATAACGTACAGAACCTACTTGGCTCCTAGAAATTTGGCCACTGGTGATTCTAGGGAATAGTATCTTGTTTTCCAGTTGGTACAAAAAGTTAAGACTCAACAGAAGGTGCAACTAGACCATACCCCACAAACTCAGCCCCAGGAAGAGCATGTGAACATTAGCACTTCATGACGTACCCCACAAGGAGCTCCCAGTCAGAATACCAATCACATCAGAGATCTGATAGGAATCCACACCTATTTACACAATAGCACAAAACCCCACACCACCTACCCATCCCTTCATAAATCGTCATTAAGGACAACCAAAGATCATGAGGCCTGAGAGGAGAACCAACATTGTAAAAGAGAATGATGACCAAAATAAGAAATTTCACATCACCCAGGAAGCAGAAGAGACACCTCTAACGTGATCAGGGAGATTAACGAAAGCTAGGATTCTTGGGGAAAGTGTTAACTAGAGAATGTGAAAGCATTCTTAGAGATTTATGTTAAAATTGCTACAATTAAACAGCATAAAATATTTGAAAGTGCATAGAAGAAAATATGGATAGAAAATATGAATAGAAGGAGGTAAATAAAAGATCTATACAAGAGATACAGCCTCCAAGTAGCAGGAGTTCCAGAATAAGAGAACATACTCAAATGCAGCCCAACCCAGAGAGCATCCAATCCAGACTAGAGCAGGAGGATAGTGGGTCTCCAGGAGGAGAAAATTCTGGAAAAAGGAGAACTTCTCACATTAGGTAGTATAATGTAAAACTTAAGAAGCTAAAAAAAACTTCTCCTAAGAGTAATACAATTTTGGTAACACTATTCCTATAGAAATGTCATCCTAGCACACATTTGACAATGACCAACAATATAAATGCTGCTCACTACAGTGAAGACACTTTTAGAGTAAACCCAAAATTATCCAGATTTTAAATGTCAGCTCAAATGTATAAAATATTACATGGGCCAAATAAAACAAACACACAGGATGAGTCCAGGCCACAGACCCCAACCATCAGCTGACAGAACCGTCAAAATGGTGATGTTAAGCCAGAAATTTTCAAAAGTTTCATTTTATTTGAGAAGTTTGTAGCCATTACCATGTTTGATTCAGAAAGTCCGGCAGGGGAGGAAAAGCATAAATAATATGGCTATGGGTTCAGAAAAAGTATATAAATGTCAACACATTAAAAAAATTAATCTATAGTTGATTGATCATGGCAGGCAAAAAAGTGGGGAAAGGTGAAAAAAAGGATAGGGAGACTGGAGTCCCTACCTTATGAGTGGGAAGCCAAGAGATACTGTTGGTAGTTGAGAGCATACGCACAAAAAAGAGAAGTGTAAACATAACATGAGAAATGCAGAAGAGATCAGTATAAGAAATTAAAATAGTTTAAATATTTGAAAGGAGGAGCAGAAAAAGTGAGCCAAATTCTCATGTTTCAGAGAAGGTGTCAATAGATGTTTATTAAATACCTACTCCATGCCACACACTAGGCCAGGTGCCAAGGATGCTGTAATGCACACAGGAACAAGAGGGGGAAACTGATGCTTGAAAGGTATCTCATTGTTGTTCACCCTCTCTCCTCTTCCTAGAATGCTTTATTATTCTTGTTTTCTGGAAAATGTCTATTCCTCCAACACAAATTCATGCTTAAATGCATGGAATCTGACCATGACTGGAGAAACAGAGGTAAAAATATATAATCTAGAGCTATGGAAGTTAAGAAATATAAAAACAAAGAGTAGAACAAGGTTGCCTACGGATAACAAATGGCATTAGTGATGGGATGGAGAGTTGTGGAGGAGACTGTTCCCTTCCTTGAAATGCTCTTTGCACTAAGAGGCCACTGTGACTGAAACATGGCCCCTTCAGTGACAGATTTATTGCCCTGGCTGCTGGGAGTGCTGTTCATCATCAACCCCTTCAGCAATTGTCTCAGGTGCAGAAAGTCATTCCTCCCAAAGTCAGGCAGCTTCCCAGGCAGCCACATTTAATGACAGACTGATCCTTAAGTTAAGGTTGGCCATCTCAACCCAACTTGGAACCAAGAAATCTTCAGAGCCATTCTAGCTTCTGCGAGTCACATGATATTGTCACTGGGCCTTCACTTGTACATATTTCTGCTTTCATTCCATTCCACAAGGGTTAATCCCAATAGTGTTCAGTAATAACCCATTCACTAAACTCTCTCTCACAACTCTCTATGACAATTTAGTGGAGGTATTGCATTGATAAACACAAGTTTAAATGCTAGAGGAGTGCCAGTGATGGTTTATTCACTGTAATACACAACAAATAATTAGCCAGTAAAACAGAGAAGATTTGTGACAATATAATTCACTTTCACTTTTATTAATGTAAGTTTCACTTTATTTTATTCCACTTTGTTCTCTTTCATATTTTTGTTAAGGATTCTCTGCTTTCTACCTAATATCTAGCCCAAACATGAAACTGGAGTGTCGTTTTAAATACAAAGAAAACATTACTAGTTGTTTATTACTGTGTTTCCTTTCTATTATACACTTTAATTTCATCAATACTTCCTTCATGACAAGATATCGTTACTGATTGGGCAAAAAAACACATCTCAGTTTTGAAATCTATTAGCTCATATATTTTTATAAAACTTTACCACCAAGTGATAGTAAATTCTTTTTTGCAGTGTATCTCTGCAAAGCAAAGATTGTAGCTACATTAGTTATGTATCTGATTCCTAAATATTTTACATAAAGCAGATGATCAATAAATTTTTAAAGCATGAGTGAATGAATGAATGAATGGACTTGCTTCAATACAATATTTCATCTAGAAATCTTTGTACAATTATTAGCACATGCTGACTTCTTGCTATTTTACCCATGATATTCTAAGTTGTAGGCATGTCAATCTCCTTGCAGTTCCTAGACACTCCAAGTCTCTGCTCCTCAATCATTAAGTTCATAAGTATTTATTAAATACGTACTCTGGAACAAACTGAGTGTTGATGGGGGGTGGGAGGGAGGGGAGGGTGGGTGATGGGTATTGAGGAGGGTACCTGTTGGGACGACCACTGGGTGTTGTATGGAAACCAATTTGACAATAAATTTCATATATTGAAAAAAAAAAATACGTATTCTGTGCCCAGGTAGTATGGCAGGTGCTGAGGATACAATCACACTCGTGGTTTGAAATGCATCTTGTTGTTCACCTTCTGTCTTCTGCCTGGAATACCTTATTGTTTTGGTTTTCTGTCAAATTTTTATTCTTCCAAAATAAAGTCGTGGTGAAGAGTATGGAGTCAGACGACCAACATTCAAAGCCTTGCCCAACAGTTACTATGAACTTGACTTTAACCAAGTTCATTAACCCGTAAGTCCGCAGTTTTCTCCTATTTAAAATACGGATAATAATTACTTCTGCTTCTTACCAGTTGTTGAAAGGTTTAAGTGATACAATATATGTAAAGATCTCAGGTTAGCCCCTCTTCATAATTGTTTAATAAATGTTAGCTATCATTGCCAATATTACTGTGTCCTGCTGCTAGAAAAATAGTTGAATGATGACAACAAATTCCAAGATATATTAGCTGCCACCAAAGTAGTGTGATGTTAGAACATCAACAGATCTTTTACTCTTTTTATGAAAGTTTTCTAATCTGAAAACATAAAATATTGTCTAGTATGTACAACAGAGAATTAATAATCAAGCTAACCTATCATATCCAGAAATCACTACAAAGTTGTGGAAACTGTGGGAAGAAGAGCAAAATTTGGAAAGGAACAAAGGAAGGGAACTCACATTGTTCTAGGTTTAAGGAAGCAAGTGTTCCAAAGCATATCCATTTTGCTTTATTTATTTTTTTAAATTTATTGTCAAATTGGTTTCCGTACCATTTTGCTTTATTTGGTTCTTTCGCCACTTCTATGAACCAAGTAAAGCTTCCACAATTGTCCTCAAGATTCAAGAATTGAAAACAGTAAGCTGTTTTCATGTTTTCCTTTTATTATGGAATAAAACCAATACTAAACCAGAATATATAGCTTCTTGTCAAATGTTCTCTCAAGTATCCAAAGTTCTTAATATGCACACAAATAATTTTATTTTATTGTTTTAAGTGTTTCTTTATATTGTCTGCCAGCACAGAGCCCTACGTGAAACTCGAACTCACTAACTGTGAGATCATGACTTGAGCTGAAATCAAGAGTCAGACGCTAAACTGACTGAGCCACCCAAGCACCCCCACAAAGGATTTTAAATCAAAGCCTTTTATTAAAAGGTTCTTTTCTGTGTCAAGCTTAAATGATCTCGATAATCACTGTGGTATCACTTATGTGAGTGCATGGATGTGCAGCCTCTCCGTCAACAAAACACAGAGTTCCACAGGAGGGATAAAGTGGAAACAAGTGTTGCCACAAACATAGTGAATTGATACCCTTTTCTGCCTCCTCTTTCAATCGGGCAATCCATCAGCAGCATACATTAAGCACCAATCATACACTCATTCTATAGGTAATCTAAGATATTGAACCTGATCTTATTTACCTGAAATTTAAGTGAATGCCAAACTTCTGCCCATGCAACAGTGAATATTCTAGGGTTGAACAGTTTTTCTACTTGGAGATCATGGACTCAAGTGCCTTAAGTGTAATAAAATCAACTTACTTCCAGAGTTGTTGTGAAGATTAGCTGAGACACCATATGAAAGTCACTAGAGCACTGCCTAGCGCATAATAAGAGATCGAGAAATAGTAGCTAGTGCCATAGGTAATGTGCGTATCTGTAGTAGTGGACAGCTAAATTTTGAATAGTTTAAGCCTGTGGGTTCAAATGGTAATGACATGCTTATGGAAGCATTAATGTGTATTAATTAGCTGGATGTCCATTTTTGGAGGAAGAGCTTTTTTCCCTAAATGAGATTTTACATTCCGTTTTAGGGCCACCATATCAAAATACCACAGACTGAGTAGTTTAAACAAGAGAAATGTACTTTATCACAATTCTGGAGGCTAGGAGTCAAAGGTCAAGGTGTCAGCAGGTTTGATTTCTTCTGAGACCTCTCTCCTTGGTTTACAGATGGCTGCATTCTTGCATGTTCACCTGGTTGTCTCTCTGTGCATGTATGTTTCTGGTGTCCCTTCTTCTAAGGGCTCCAGTCATAGTGGAAGATGGCTCACCCTGAAGACCTTGTTTTAACCTAATCACCTCTTGAAGACCTTACTTTCAAATATGGCTACATTCTGAGGTAGTAGGGGTCAGCATTTCAATAAATGAATTCAGGGAGGACACAATTCAGACCGTAACACCTTTGCAAGGACACATAGCCTCACAGGGATGGACTATATACAACAAGCTTTATTATTGCCTTGTCCAAGGAACCCAGTGGAAAAGAAAGGACCCTTAGCCAAAGTGAGAGAGATAAGGGCAAAGTCTGTGACTATTGCAGAAGAATGTGACACACACCTAAAGCATGAAAGAGTAAACAGACACTCTGTGGATGGATGTGCAGATTGAGTCTAATTATACAGAGGAAAGAGGAATGGAATTTCTCTCAGTAGTTCTCATAAGGTTTAACTACAGGGCACAGAATGAGAGTATATCCTAATACCTCAGTGTCTGGAGAGATGATTACTGGCACAAGCCATCTCCTTCTTACAGGCCAGCATTGCTTTCTTTTCAGAGTCAACAGGAAACAGAAGAGGGTGTCTAATGTTATTTATTTGTGGTGTCCATGCACTCAGGGTCTAGAAATGCCCAGGCAAGATAAATATGCCAATACTTTAGACTGAATGATTATGAAAGTGTCATGGAAGATGTTACTATGAAGTACTATTTTCTGGAGCAAACTTTGACACCAGCAACATGGTCTTGCTCCATAGAAGCTATAATATGTAATGGTTAAGACTCTAGGCTCTTGCTCCAAAGTTGGCTGGCTCACAGTCAGAAGTGATACTTACTAGCTGGATGACTTTGGGCAAATTCCTTGACCATTGCTTCTCAACAACTTCATATCTAAAATGGGAATAATACTGCTTCTTTCATCATTGGGTAGCCTGGGAATTACCTGAGGTAAAATGTGCAAAGTGATAAGAATATTTCATTACCAAGGAATCCGGAACAAAGAACTCGATCTCACTAGAGGGGAGGAAATTTCCAAAATTTTCATTGTCAGATACAGCAAATAAAAATACAGGATGCCCAATTAAAGTTTATTATCCTATAAATAATGACTATTTTTTGAATAAGTAGGTCCCAAATGTTACATGAACACTCTTATACTAACAGTTTATTTGTTGTTTATTTTAAATTCAAACTAACTGGACAGCTTGTATTTTATTAGGCAACCAGAAAAGAAACATATTGAGTGACATTGATAAAGAATATCAAAGAGCACAATACCTTGAATTTTGAAGTTGTTTAAAACACACATACCTTAGGGCTGACTGAATAATTTAGTAGAGCCAAAGGGCTACATTGTAGAGAACCTGTGAGAGAAATGGAGAATTCAGATTGGGATTGCATTAGGAAAACCCGGTAGCTACAAAATAGAAAAATGAATTACTAAGTATCATGAAAGTAGCAACTGAATCATCATCTCAGTTCAGCAGAATTTGTCCATTTAGAAGGTATTCAATAAAAGCCTGATACATGAAAAATTAGTGAATGATTAAACAAATAAAGAACACAACTATTTGAATGAATAAAATATTTGATAATAGTAAATTAGAAAGTATGAGGTAAATGAAAGGGATCATGGATTCAGGGAGATAAGTTAGGAATGGCTTGTGGGACTCCAGCTGGAGGGAATGAAGAACAGTCTAGAATAGACGGAGTTGAAATAGAGAAAAAAAGGTTCTAAAAATATTCCAAGATAAAAGTCACAGGACAGGGGAACTATGCACAAGCTTTATTACCATCATCCAGCTGAAAATGCTCTCCTCAAAAATGTATCAGTTCACTGTCAGGATGGCTAAAATTAACAACACAAGAAATGACAGGTGTTGGCGAGGATGCAGAGAAAGGGGAACCCTCTTGCACTGTTGATGAGAATGCAAACTGGTACAGACACTCTGGAGAACAGTATGGAGGCTCCCCAAGAACTAAAAACAGAACTACCATACAATCCAGAAATTGCACTATTAGGCATTTACCCAAAGGATAAACAATACTGATTCAAAGGGGTACATGCACCCCAATGTTTACAGCAGCATTATCAACAATAGCCAAACTATGGAACCAGCCCAAGTGTCCATCGACTGATGAATGGGTAAAGAACAGTAGCCAACATATAGATGATATAGATATAGATACAGATATTGATATAGATATAGATATAGATAGATGTATATATAGATGATATAGATGTAGATATAGATTATAGATATACACCTAGATGACATATAGATGTAGATATACATGATATAGATAGATATAGATGATATAGATATAGATATGGATATATATAGACAGATATACTCAACCATCAAGAAGAATGAAATCTTGCCATTTGCAATGATGTGGCTGGGGCCAGAGTGTGTTATGCTAAGCAGAATAAGTCAATCAAAGAAAGAAAAATACCATATGATTACCTTCATATGTGGAATTTAAGAAACAAAACAGATGAACGTATGGGAAGGGGTGGGAGCAAGAGGAGAGGGAAACAAACCACAAGAGACTCTCAACGATAGAGAACAAACTATGGGTTGATGGAGGGAGGTAGGTGGGTGATGGGCTAGATGGGTGATGGGTACTAAGGAGGGCACTTGCTGTGATGAGCACTGGGTGATGTATGTAAGTGATGAATCAATGAATTCTACTCCTGAAAGCAATATTGCACTGGATGTTAACTAAAATTTAAATTCAAAAAAAGGTAAAGGAAAACCAAAACCAAAACAAAACAACAAAAAGAAATGCATTGGTTTGGATGCTTCAAACTTTGTGGGGTTTTTTTGTTTGTTTTTGTTTTTAATTTTTTAAATGTTTATTTTTGACAGAGAGAGGGAGACAGAGAGACAGAGCATGAGTGGGGGAGGGTCAGAGAGAGAGAGAGACACAGAATCTGAAACAGGCTCCAGGCTCCCAGCTGTCAGCACAGAGCCCGACACAGGGTCTGAACCCACCGATAGCGAGATCATGACCTGAGCTGAAGTCAGTTGCTCAACCGACTGAGCTACCCAGGCACCTCTGTTGCTTCAAACTTTAACATGCATTCTAGTGGGCAAAACCCTTCCTATGAATCCATCAAGGCTTTCCATTTCAAAGATTGTGGGAAGAGTACAATAATGAAAACCAAAAATTTGTTGCTGTTGTTTTTTTTTTCACAAAAGAAGTTTAATTGTAATCAAAAGTAAATATTCATTAGACAGTGAAGAGTCACATTGTCTAGAAGCAGATTTTTAAAAGTAAAAGATAGGACATGTATACATAAGTATTTGAGAGACCCAATGTAAATAAGCTTCATCTAAGAATGTTGTTCCAGTATTCTGATCTGTACACATACCAGACACATCCGAAGACTCCCTCCTCTTGGATATAATACAAGAGAAAAATACAAGTAAACCTATTCGAAGTGGCAAATCACAAAGGATTTTCTCTTCTAACAGGTACACACAAAGTGCTTATTGATGCTGTATCAATAATGCTCATGCGTGAACCAAGAAAGGAATAAAAAGAGTTGAAAGAAAGTCAAGTCATTATAAGGCTTATTTATAAAAATGAAGTATATCTCTCATTAGCACAGAAAGGTATTGAATTTTTCAAATTGTTAATATTTCTTTAAGCTTCACAGTTATGGAAAATCTGCAGCAGGAATAATCTTATATTTACTAGAAATAAGTATTACCATTAGTGTGACTGAGTGTTTTAGAATTCATGGAGAAATTGCAGGGGTTTATTTTGTTTTTTAATGTTTCACGGTTTTGGCATATCACAAAACAATTTTTAAAGGCATTGTTCCCTAACTTTCAAACTCATTTATTTCAAAAAAAAAAAAAAAATGATGTTTCTGATGCAATTAACCCTAGTTCAAATTTTTGAACACTAATTGGTCTCATTAACAAAGAGATTTTTTCCTTTTAACTCAGAGGGGGACAAAACTTTTCCAAAAAAACCCCAAATAGTTATACAGGGTTGAACTTTGAAATGTTCTCTGTGGAACTTCTACCAGAAAAGCAGGTTGTCTAGTACACGCCATTTAGTTGGATGGCATGAGAGCAATGCCACAGTCCCCAGAATGATCAGGCCAGACATTCACACCGTCCCACTTTCACCCCGCTCACGCTTTCGCCAAAGGATGCTGTGCTCCCACTCTTACATATTTAGAAACCCGTTTTCATATTTTCTGAGTATTCTATAATCCATCACTTCAGGAATATGACTGCAGTAAGGATAGAACAGAATTAGAGCAAGAGCCAAACGGAGACACCAACAAGAGTGTTTCCACCACTATTTCTCCCTCAGAAGCAAGGACAATTAAGAGTCTGTAGCAGCGACGTGAAAGCGGAATGTTCAAGTTCAGCCTATACTCTATGACAAAATTAAATACTAACATTAGCAATATTCAAAATGAAAAGCTAATAGGCAAAATACTGCAAAGAAAAACATTTCTTTCAATTCCTTAGTCTTGTTATAATCTTAACACCTAATGGGACTCCACAAAATGTTGAGTTACCTCACAAAGAATTGATAATATTGTTACAAGAGAGTCAAAAGGTAATATTAGCAAGTAACCAAGCTTTGTTTTTATTCATTCAATATTTATTAAACCATAATTCAATGTGCTAGGAATTACAGGAAGTATATTAATAGAAGCATATTAATCTGTTACATTAAGTACAGCACATGAATAAGTCTTCATGTGGTTCCAAGAATCTATTAACATAAAAACTAGTTAGAAGATGGAGCGCCTGGGTGCCTCAGTCAGTTAAGTATCGGACTTCGGCTCAGGTCATGATCTCACCGTTCATGGGTTCGAGCCTAGGGTCAGGCTCTGTGCTAACAGCTCAGAGCCTGGATCCTGTTTCAGATTCTGTGTCTCCCTCTCTCTCTGCTCCTCCCCCATTTGTGCTCTGCCTTTCTTTCTCTCTCTCTCTGTCTCTTTTTCTCTCTCAAAAATACAATGAACATTAAAAATTATTTTTAAAATACCAGTTAGAAGCTAACACATGATGGTGGTCATGATTGCCACACTATGAGGGAAGACGCTATGTACATCTACGAAGTTTAGCTCTTGGCCTGTGGAAAAGTCAGAATTAGTTACCTAAATTAATGCATTTTCACAAATTAAACAATTTAATTTTTTAATAGAAATATTAGGTTCCTAAATCAAACATAATAAGCCAAAGAAGAAAATTAAAAAATGATACCTCCTCAGCTTGGGGGGATAAAACGCTCACATTCAGTATTACCTAAAATCAGAATCATAAGTCTTGCTTCAAATGAGTGTATAGTTTGTCAAGAAAAATGACTGATATCTAAAAAAATTTTTTTTTCAACGTTTTTATTTATTTTTGGGACAGAGAGAGACAGAGCATGAACGGGGGAGGGTCAGAGAGAGGGAGACACAGAATCGGAAACAGGCTCCAGGCTCTGAGCCATCAGCCCAGAGCCTGACGCGGGGCTCGAACTCCCGGACCGCGAGATCATGACCTGGCTGAAGTCGGACGCTCAACCGACTGCGCCACCCAGGCGCCCCAAAAATGACTGATATCTAAATAGCTATAATACAAGCTAGAACATGATTAAATGCCATATGTGAGGACCAGAGTATGAGATGGTAGTTCAAAGAAGGGAGATAAAGTATACTGTTAGGAAATCTGCCATACTCCACAAGGCAGACAGTATTTGAGTGCGTGTCCAAGTCTTTGGGAGGTTTAGGATCCACTGGCCTGAAGAGGGAGTTCTACGTAGAGGGAATAACACAAGCAGAGTTGCAGAAGTAAGAAATTCTGAGACATATACCACCAGGTCCAGAGAACAATTCCATTGGCAAATGCTATGCATAAAGGGGAAATATGAGTAATAATAGGGAAATAGTGAGAACACATAGGGAAATAAAATTTCCCTGATTTCTCAGTGCTCCTGTAAAAAGCTGGAAACATAGATATAAAAAAGAAAAATGCTTGCTTTCACTTTCCCTAGAAACATTTTATCTTCCATATATCATTAAGATTAGATCTGCACTTATTTGTACAGTTAACTGCTCTGATCTGTACATATGATAAAACTTCTCTTATCTCCCCTAGAGAGCCAAATGCTTACAATCTGGATTAGGCACCTAGATTAAGAAATCAAGGTATTACGAAGACTTTTTCCCTAGGAATTTATAATTCAAAAGGGATGAAACCCAGACATTGGATACATCTTTTGGTTATAAAAGCTGTGGATCCCAGGGTTTACATGTTCCTTGGAAACATGTATTTATATTCTAAAAGGTTCCAGTGAGTGACAACCCAGAATCCTTTCCATTCTATTTCAAAAGATCAAAGGGTTTTTTCTCCTTTCAGAGGGAGACAGGAACAGTTAGTTGTCTTTCTCCTCCTGAACAAATCCATTGTTCTCCATCTCTCCTCTAGGGAGTGAAATTCATCACTTGCCTTGAAAGTGTCCATAGGAGTTTATGTTCCCTCAGTCTAGCTGTGGGGAAAGAAATGTCACAATGTAACTGTTGATTTGGTTGTAAGCATCAAAACAGAACTCTTCCCTCACCCAGCTGCCTCCTGTTCTTGTATTAACATATATATATATATATATATATATATATATATATATATATATATACAGAGACACACATATATAAGTCTAAATATACACACCCATATACATAGATATGCAGCATTCATGTACACACATACACACACAAGGGAGAACATCTCAGAACCTTCATCGTTTTTGACAAAACAGAGATCACTGGCAAGCCAAAAGTTTTAATTTTAAAATGCTTCCTTTTGAACTGCAGGGAACACCTTCCAAAAGCTGCAGGGAAGTGGTGTCTTATCCCTGCAGACATTACAACTGTTTCCAGCGTAATATCATTTCTTTGAAAGAACGGTTCTAAAATGTCACTGCAGCCCACAACAGAGAATGTAGAGGCAGGTGAAAATCCAAACAGAAATTGAAACCTGAGACAATTCAGTTCAACAAAACTCAATTCTATTTAGTTAACTCTGCTCTTGGGAATTTGAGGATACTAAAAAAAGATATTTTTCAAGACGGCTTCCTCCAAGGAACGGCCTTTTTTTTTTCTCATGAGACAAGACAAATACACACTTGAACTAGACCATGCTAATATTTTTAATTTAGACAGTAGTTGATAAAAATGGTAAGGAAGGGAAAACCCAGTGCATTTAGGAGACCGTATTTCTGAAGGTGTGTTCAGAAAGACTCTTCCTTCCCTACTTTGTAAGTAATTGCAATTTCCTTATATTGTGGTTCCCCAAATGGAACTGATAACTCTATAACTACCTACCTGCAACCCTTAACAATCTCCCAAAGCACCAGATGTCAACGAAGATAAGGATAGAAAGGCTGGGTTTACCAGGGTTAGAAATCATTTATAATAGCATCTAGAATTTGCTTGATTTTCTCATTCAAGATCTTTGTACCTCTTGACTTTGGAGTGAAATAAGGTTGAGTGTGATCTTGGACAGTTTACCTAATCTCTATGAGATACAATGTTCTCTTCTGTGAAATAATGAAGCTATGCAGATGAAATGAGATGCCAGGTATAAAATAACCATCATATCATCTGACTCACAGACACTCAATAAATATTGTTCTCTGCTCTCCTGGAGCCACTCCTCTTATATATTCCTGATTCTAGAAATGGCTTTCAAGTGAAATGTGGGACAACAGGGATGTCATTGTGTTGAGCAGAGGTGGATAGTCAGCAGTATATAAGAACATAAAATTGCTTATGATTTTCAGCTTTGGTCATAAATATGAAAGGTGACAGACACAGGAAAAATATTAAGGGAGAGTTCCCTATGGCAGTGCAAGCTGCAAAATCAGGAAAACATGAAAAGCAAGTGTTTGATTGAATTTTTCTCCTCAATGAAAAAGTAATAGCAGTGACAGGCATGCAAGTGGGAAAAAGCATGGATCCAACTGAATTTGTAAAATATGTAAACAGGATTGTATTGTTATAGGAAAAGTATCAACAGCACATAGTGTGATCAAAAACGTTTCTAAGTTAGAGGGCAAAAAATTAAGAATTCATGATTTTTGAAAATTTTAATAATGTAATTGGCTCAGATTTTCAATGAATTGCAATGTTTTCTCAGGAGAAAGAACAAAGAATAGAAATTAATCAAATACCAAAAAGTGAAAATTACATTTGGTTAAACAACAGCAATGAATCTCAACATGTGCTGGAAACTCAGGAAAGTTGATTCACCATCAAGCTTCTTGAATGATTGGACCTGGGTGAATAATCTTTTCCGATAATACTCCTTGTGTCTTTTACTTCTCAGTGTGTGATCACTGTCGTCATTTGATAACGAAAAAGTTTTTAACTGTAACAAATCACTGTGTTTTCATAGTGCTACCTGGCTGCAAATCTGAGGTAACATCAGGCACAGGCTCTCTTTACTGATCTTAAAGTTTGGAGAAGGCAAAAATCAAGTTCTGTCTGAATATTGTGCTTTTGTTTTTCAAGATAAACTATTGCTGTTTGAGGGTTTTGTGGGTTTTTCTGAGTTTGCTTTATATACGTTTCTTCTAAAAATATATTGATCTAGGGCACCTGGGTGGCTTATTCGGTTGACCATTGGGCTTCGGCTCAGGTCATGATCTCGCAGTTTGTGAGTTTGAGCCCCGTGTCGGACTCTGTGCTGACAGCTCAGAGCCTGGAGCCTGTTTTGGATTCTGTGTCTCCCTCTCTCTCTGCTCCTCCCTCGCTCGTGCTCGCTCTCGCTTTCTCTCTCTCTCAAAAATAAATATTAAAAAAAAATTTAATATATTGATCTGACCGATATGATGCCAAGATTTTGCTTTCTAAATAGGGAATTTTTAAGCTTCTCCTTCCTCATCTGATTACAGTTGCACCTGTTGAGGACAGGAATTTCATAGCTCACAGTTTTTCCCTATGTACCATGTACCCAATAATAAGATTCTTGGTCCATTTCCCTCCTAAGACTTCAAGCCCCCTGAATATGTGGAATGCATTCACTGCTTCCCTCTGTCTTGAAAAAATAGAAATAACAAATTCATTATGTTAATTACTTTCTCAAGTATACTTACCAATTTGCATAAATTTCTCAAAAAATAAATCTGGCATTTTTTAATAAGCTTGCAAAGTTCCAATTAGAAACAATTTGCCAAAAACGGTACTAGACTGCTTTTAAATGGTGTTATTAAAGAGCGGAAGGGGACCTGTCCATTGAACCTGCTTCAAATGAGGTAATAAAATTATGATTAAATGAAATCAATGCCGAGGGAGGCTACGAGAGATCTTAGAACACCTGCTCCTGCCTCAGACATTTTTTTACCTTTTTATTGAAATGTAACATGTGTACAGAGAAATACACAAGTCATTAGTACATAACTCAAAGAAACGCCACAAATTTAATGTGCCTGTGCAATAAAGGGCCTCTTGTGAATTACTGTTCTGGTCACTACTCCTCTCCAAAAGAAAAACGACTATTCAAACTTTTAAACCATAGGTTCATTTTGCTGTTTTGAAGTTTATATAAATGGAATCATAGAGTATATGCTCTTGTGTACAACTTATTTTGTTCCATATTAGGCTTATGAGATCAACCCACCTTGTAGGCATGAGACTAGGTTTGGGCAAATCTGTATTTTCTGCCTCCTCAAGTGGTAGACATTCCCAACCTGTAATATTCACATAAAATGTGGAAACCAGTAGAGTAATAGCTTTAAATTCTGTGAAATGGTCAACTTATGAAAATGAAGTATATACAAAAGTAGAGAGAAGAATGAAATGAACTCACACATAGTTAGCATCTAGTGGCCACGACTTTGTCGGCTAAGGAATTCTTATTTCATCTAAAATTCCACTTGCTTCCCTCTCTTCAATCCACAATGTGGGGTTATTTCTTAAATACCCAGTATCATTCCATCTATAAACATTTCAGTGTTTAACTCAGAAAACAACAAGTTATTTTCAAATTTAGTGTAGGGGCTCCTGGGTGGCTCAGTCAGTTAAGCATCTGACTCTTGATTTCGGTCCAGGTCATATCTCATAGTTCATGAATTCGAGCCCTGGGTCAGGCTCTGCACTGACAGTGCGGAGTCTGCTTGGAATTCTCTATCTCCGTCTCTCTCTACCCCTCCCCCATTCACTCTCTCTTCCTGTCAAAATAAATAAACATTTTTAAAAATTTATTTTAAATACTATTATCATCCCTAAAAATAAAAGAATTTCTTAGTGTTCTGGTTAGCATTCAAATGTCCCAATTTTGTCATTTTCCCCATGTTTTTTGTTTGTCTGGTTGGTTGCTTAAAGCACTGCCCAAACAAAGTCCACGTGCTTTATTAATTAATTTGTTTATTGAGAGAGAGAGAGAGAGAGAGAAAGGGTGCAAGTAAAGCAAGGGGCAGAGAGAGACAGACAGAACTGGGGATCACCAGAAGTGGGACTCGTGCTCAGGAATTATGAGATCATGACTTGAGCCTAAGTCAGATGCTTAACCAACTGACAACCCAGCCACCCTTTTTTATTATTATTCCTTCCTTACTCCCTTGAGAGAGAGAGAGAGAGAAAGAAAGAGAGAGAGAGAGAGAGTGCAGGGGAGGGGCAGAGAGAGACAGAGAGAGAGAATCCCAAGCGGTGTCCATGCTATCAGCACAGAGCCCAATGGAGGGCTTGAATTCACGAACTGTGAGATCAAGAACTGAGCTGAAACCAAGAGTCAGATGCTTATCTGACTGTGCCACCCAGATGCCCCAAATCCATGTGCTTTAAATTAGGTTAATATGTCCCTAGCCACCCTTAATCTTGTTTTTTTCCTTGCAATTCATTTTTTTTTTAATTTAGAAACGGAGTGGTCTTAAAATTTTGCCAAAGTATGGGTTTTAATGCTTGCCTTCCCTTGGTGTCATTTTTCTTTTTCTTACTAGATTAGCTAGTGGTTTATTTTGTCTATTTTTCTCCCAAGGAAATTAGCTTTTACATTTATTCTTTAGTTCCATTGTTTTTATGTTTTTCAGCTCATTAACTTCTGTTTTATCTTTATTAACTCTACTTTCTTTTACTTTGCTCTTTTTCTAGTTTATTGAGCTGTTTAATCTATTTCTTTTTTGTGTTACTTAAATAGACATTTGTACTCTACTTTTTTCTTTGTTAGTCATTCTGCTGGTGTCCGTGCTGGTTACCATGCTGGTATTTTTTTATGTCATGCTCTATAATTTTGAAAAAAATTTATAATTTTATTTTTTTAATTTGACCCAAAATTTCTTAACATTTTTTTTCTTTGATTTCTAAGTTGAACAACCTACTTGGTTTCTGTTTTCTAGTTGTTGTTGTTGTTGTTTTGTCCATTATTCTTTTGTTTTAAAAGTTTCCCCATGTATTCTCTGTTGAATCTCTTGCATTTTATGCTTTATGAATTATTGCTGTGTTAGTGTACACATAAATATTAATAACTATTAAATTTATTGTGATTCATAGCCTTTAAGATTATAAAATATACTTATTTATCTCTTTGATGATTTTTGGTCTGACTTCTGCCTTGAAAGGTATGGTTGTGAGCCCTGCTTTCTTTTGATTTGTATTCATCTAGTATATCTTTGCCCATCTTTTATTATTTTTAAGAAGGTTTGCTGAGACATAATTTACACACAGTAAAATTCACCCTTTTAGGTCTACAGTTCTATGAATTTGGACAACGATAAATAGTCATGTTGCTGCCACCAATCAAGACATAAAATAGTTCTATCACCACAAAAAGTTGCTGTTTTTAGGCAACTAGTTAATAGTTAACCTCCCCCATCCCCTGACAATTCCTGAGCTGATTTTACCACTACCAAGTTTTGTCCCTTTTTTTTTTCAGTTTTCATTTAAATTCCAGTTAGTTAACATACAGTGTTATCTTAGTTTCAGGTGTACAATACAGAGATTCAACACATCCATACAACACCTGGTACTCATCACAAGGGCACTCCTTTATCCCTAACACCTGTTTCACCCATCCCCCACACCCCCCAACCTCCCCTGGTAACCATCACTTTGCTCTCTACATTAAGGGTCTGTTTCTTGGTTTGCCTCTCTTTTTTCTTCCCCCTGTACTCCTTTGTTTTGTTTCTTAAATTCCACGTGAGTGACATAATATGGTATTTGTCTTTTCCTGACTTATTTCGCCTAGCTTTACCCTTGCTTCCATAACTTCGCATAAAGCTTTTGAAAGCTATCCACATTGCTGTATGGATAATGGGTACATTCATTTCTGGTACTGTGTGGTATCTGTTTTATGGTGTACATAGGTGTTTATACATTCACCAGTTGAAGGACATTTGTGTTATTTCCATAACTGGGCAAATAGTGAACAAAGCTGCTATAAATATTCACATAAAAGTTTTGTGTTAATAGCCTCATTTTCCTTTAGTAATTACCTAGGAGTGGAATAGCTGGGTCACATGGTAAACATATGCTCAGTTTAATGAGAAACTGCCAGACTGTATTCTAGAGTGGTTGTACTACTTTGCATTCTTATCAGCAATGTATCAGAGTTCCAGCTGCTGTCAGTTGTATTTTCTCCCATTTCCTTTGCTTTTCTTTACTTTCCTTTATTGCCCTTCCCTCCCTCCCTTCCCTTCCACCCCTCTTTTCACAATTCTAATTGGTGTAACATGGTAATGAATTATGGTTTTAATTGGCATTTCCATAATGGTGGTGATCATTTCATGTACTTATTTGGCCATTGGTAGTTCTCTGATAAATGTATGTTCAAATTCGAAGTCCTGCACCATTTACTTTATATGGAGTTGTGAGAGTTCTTATATTTCAGATATCAGATCTTAGACATTTGTTTTGCAAGTAGTTTCTTCCAGTCTCTGGCTTGTCTTAATTTCTTAACAAAGAATTTAGAACAGCAGATGCTTTTAATATTTATGTCCAATTTATCATTTTGTTTTATGGTGTGTGTTTTTTGGTGTATGTGTTCTATCCAAAAATCTTTGCCAAATCTAAAGTCACCAAGATTTTCTCATGTTTTCTTCTAGAAATTTTACAGCTTAATTTTTACATACATTTCTATGACTCATTTTGAGTCACTTTTTGTGTATGGGTGTGAAGTACAGGTCAAGGTTCAATATTTTTGCATATCGATGTCAGATTGCTGCAGCACAACTTACTTAAAGACCATTCCTTTCCATTGAGATGCCTTGGAAGTTTGTCAGTGTTAAGGGATATTGGTATGGGTCTATTTCTAGACATTCCATTGTCTTCCATGGTGTCTAACTTTCACAAATACCACATTCTCTTGATTATTGTCGTTTTCTAGTAAGCATTGAAATCAAGTGTCTTTTTTTGATTTGTTCTTCTTTGGGATTGCACTGAATCTACAGATCACTTTGGGGAAAATTGGTATATTAGTAATACTCAAGTTTTCCAGTCCATGAACACAGTAATTTGTTCATTTATTCAAGTCTCTTTGATGTCTATCATCAAAGCTTTATACTTTTTAGTATAAAGTATTTCACATATTTGATAGATTTATCTGTATTTTCTGTTTTTTGGTGCAGTTGTAAATGGGACTTTTCATTTTTTAATTGTTCATTGCTAGTATATAAATTTGATTTTTGCATTATGCTTATATCCTGTGACCCTGCTCAAGTCACTAATTAGTTGTAGTGGCTTTTTTCAACATCCTTTGTAATTTTCTAACTCAACGGTCATATTGCCTGCAATGTGTCTGTAAATTTATTTCTTCCTTTCCAATCTCTGTGTCCTTTGTTTCTCTTTTTTGCTTTATGACACTGGCTAGCAGCATCTATGAGACGTGAATAGAAATGGTGAAAAAAGACATCCTTGCCTTATTTCCAATCTTGGTTATAAAACATTCACAACTGAGTATGATGTTAGGTGTAAGGCTTTGGTAGAGGCTCTTTTTCAGGTTAAGGAAGTTCCCTTTTTCTCCTAATATAATTCCATTCTGATCATAGGTCATATTTTGTAGGATTACAATCCTTTCATAATTATTTTAATGGCTCATAATATGATCCATCTTGTTGAATATTCCATCATATATTTGAGAAGAGTGTGTATTCTCTTGATATTTATTATTCTATAACTATCAATTAGGTTAAGTTGATTGATAGTATTTTTCTACATCCTTGGTGATTTTCTATTTTATTGATTACAGAAAGAAGAATATTACATCCTCCCTGTCAGTTTTTGCTTCATGTAATTTGAAGCTTTATTGTTAGGTGCAAACACACATAGCATTATTATGTCTTTTTGGTGAAATTAGTCCACTTGGTGAATTACTCCCCCTTTATGTCTAGTAATTTCCTTGTTCTGAAATCTACTTTGTCTTACAGAAATATATTCCTCCAGTTTTCTTTTTATTAGAGTTTACATAATACATCTTTTCCACACCTTTTAAAAGTTATTTTTGTTGTTGTTGTTGTTTGTTTCCTTTCAGAGAGAGAGAGAGCACTTGCAGGAGCCAGGGAGAGTCGCAGAGGGAGGCGGAGAGAGGGAGAGGGGGAGAGAGAGATAGAGACAGAGACAGAATGAATCTTAAGCAGACACCATGCTCAGTGCAGAGCCAGACACAGGGCTCAATCCCATGACCATGGGATCATGACCTGAGCCAAAAGTAAGAGTTTGACAATCAACTCCCTGAGCCACCCAGGCTCAAAATTCTTATTTTGAAAAACTTTTAGAATTACAGGAAAAAAAACTAAAGGGAGTGCAGGTAGTTTCCTTCCCCTTCCACAGTGTTAATATCATACAAAACCACAGAATAGTAATTAAAAAAAAAAAGCAGGAAATCAATGTTATACAATAGGAGCAACTAATACACAGCTCTATTATTTTCTGGCTTTCATCTTTCCTTTCTTTTTCTGGTACAGGATTCAATTCAGGATCCCACATTTCAAATAAATGCTGTCTCATTATTCTTCAATCTGTGGTCTTGCTTAGCCTTTTTTTATCCCCCTGTGTGACATTGACACTATTGCAAAGTACTGACCACTTATTTTGTAAAATTCTCCTCAATTTGACTGTGTAATATTTTTTCATCTTAGACTGAAGTCAATTTCCCAAAAACAAAAAACACAGAAATAATATTGGGCCCTTCTCTAAGAATACCAAGTGGTAAATGACGTTGATATGATTTATTACCAATGATGTTAATATCGATCACTTAGTTGAGATGGTGGCTCTTATGTGTCTGCCCTGTAAAGTAACCCTTTTCATTTTTATATTTTTAAAAATTTTGTGGGAAGATGTTTCAAGTTTATGCAAATTTTCTGTTTCTCATCATATTTTGGCCACCAATTTTAGCATTCAGTTTTGATTCTTGTCTGTACCTATTATTACTGTGGTGTTTGACTAATGGTGGTTTTTATTTCCCTCATTCCATCTACATTTATTAATTGTATTCCACTATAAAAAGGTGTAATTTCTATTTATTTATTATTTATCCAGTCATTTGTTTATATCTTTATGGACTTATGTACATGTAATTTTCTTCTGAATTATAATATAGATTTTTTTTCTCAACTTGTCCCAAATTTGGGCATTCGAAGTTGGAAACTTTGTTCTGCACATTCTCTCATTATTTTTCAATGCTTTGTTATTTTCAGAAAATACACAATGTTCCAGTTTCATTTTATAATTTACCTCATTCATACTTAAAAACTTCAAGGAGCCCTGGTCCCTTTTATTGGGAAATATTTAGAAACCATGTCCTGGATGTAACGTTTGCTTATTAATATTACTTTAATAAATTTTATCAAAATTCATTTAGGAAACTGTCCATTTCATCTACATTTTCAACTCTTTTTTTCATAGATGCCTGCAATGTAATCTCATGATTTAAAAAAAACTTTCCTCTGATACAATACTTAACCTCTTTGTTTTGTCTTAGTTTCTATCTGTGTACATCCTTTCTTTTTTCATCAAGTTAACTAGTGTTGTGTCTTTTGTGCTCACTTGTTTTTTTTAAATGAGATTTTTGAATTATTGACTAGGTCCACTGTTTTTCTCTTCTTGACCTCATTAGCTTTTTATCATTATTATTTCCTTCCTTGAGTTCTGTGGTAGGCAGAATAATGTCCCTCCCAAAGATGTACATATTCTTATCCCCAGAACCCGTTAGGTAGCAGAAGGAATTAAGGTTGGAGATAGCATTAAAGGTTGCTAATCAATTGATCTTAAAATAGGGAAATTCTTCTTGGTTTATCTGAGATCATGTGCGTTGTAGGGTTGGGTCCTTCTGAAGACTTATGTTGTCCTGTTGGCGATCTCCAGCATTCCCAATTCAACCTTCATCTTCACTCTCCCAGTGAATTAGAGACTTCCCTTACTCCAGTATGCCCCCCTCCTATCTTGACTAGTTACATCTAGAGAGACCTTATTTCCATGTAAGTTCACATTTTGAGGTACTGGGAGTTAGGACACAACTGAACACATAACTAGCAATCTTTTGTTTCAAATCCAGTCCATTTTTGAAGTTTTACCAAATATACTACTTTCAGGTGATTCCTAACTGATGACTATAAACTTTAGGAGTGGATTTGTTCTTTATTAAGCAACAATTTAATTCTGAGATACATTCTGCTATCTTTTTGGATCAAAAATATTCAAATTATACCATTAAAGGATTGAGTTGATTCATAAACTTCATAATTCTATGTTGATTTGCACTCATGACCTTGGAGATACTGAGATAAAGTTTAGGAAAGATTTGCCTAAAGTATAGCCTAAGAAACAATATACATAATACCCAACCAGGCATCCACAATTTATAATAAACATTAAATAACTTATATTAAATACATTTAAATTATTTTAATTATAAATATTAATTTTATATAAATATTAAGTAAATCATTGTACATATAATTAAATGAATTAATTTAAAAATTTGATAATACTAATATAATAATGCATATTATAAATTACCATTAAGAAGTACTTATACAATTTTATATTGCCCATAGATATCTGGAAAGGGGGTCTGAGAATCAATAGGATTAGCAGGGATTTCCCCAAATGATTAATGAAAACTGTGGGTAGAAATGTCCAAATTGCATTACCATGTCAAGGAAGAGTAAGCTCATGTCATGAAACATAATACTGTGTTTTGGTTCTCTGTAATACATCTCTCCAGGCCACTGTTCCTTGTGTAGATGAAGATTCAGGGTGCAAACGAATCATCTAATGGTTATTATATATCTCACTTTCTCTAAAGTGTTCTCCTTCTGTCTCAAAAGTTATATACGTATATAAGGGTTGATTATGAGGTTCCTCTCATTTGAAGTGGTTAGTTAATATATGGAGGTAACACAAGTAAGGAAGGATACAGTGGGGTCCCTTGGTCATTTGTATTACATTGCCTTCTATCTGTGTTTGAAACAAGTTCTGGTACAAACAGAATGCCTGGCCTCTTAGGATTATAAGCAACCCTACTTAACTGCCAAAGTAACATGCTTGCCCTGTACTCTCTCTGAGTCTTGTGACTCCCATGAACTGTTAATCCATTGGAATTTTGCATTAACGGGGCACGCTGAACACTATATGGTAATGGAGAACAAAGGAACACTAGACACACTATCTTGCATGTACCTTCTCTGTTCACATGCATGCTCCCATAATTGTCTTACAAATCACAAATTCAAAGATAAAATTAAGAATGTCAAGAATGGAACTGGAGGGTATTATGCTAAGTGAAATAAGCCAGGCAGAGAAAGACAGATACCATATATTTTCCCTCATATGTGGATCCTGAGAAACTTAACAGAAGACCATGGAGGAGGGGAAGGAAAAAAAGTTACAGAGAAGGAGGGAAGCAAACCATAAGAGACTCTTAAGGACTGAGAACAAACTAAGGGTAGATGAGGGCTGGGGGAGAGGGGAAAGTGGCTGATGGGCAGGGAGAAGGGCACCTGTTGGGATGAGCACTGGGTGTTGTATGGAAATCAATGTGACAATAAATTATATTTAAAAAATTAAAATAAAAAAAAAGGAATGTCAAGATGACAACAGGAAAGCATTAAACCAAGCATAGGGTCCTTCTCACTGTGGAATCTTGTGCAGCTGCTTAGGTCAGATGCCCACAAAGCCCTCTCTACTCCCAAGTTGGTTGTCACATACTCCTGACAAAGTGATAAAAAAGGCATATCATCTGTATATTATTCTGTCTAAAAGCTCATAATCCCAGTCCGATGCTGAAATGTATATCAGACAAACCAAGATTGAAGGAAACTACAAAATACTTGGCTGGCACTCTCAAAACTATAAGGTCATCGAATACAAGAAAAAGCTGAAAAATTATCAAAGATCTCAGTACACTAAGAGACAAGATGACTAAATGAGATATGACAGGCTAGACTAGAATGTGGAAGAAAAAAGGCATTAATGGTAAAACTGACAAAATCCAAATAAAGTGAAGTATTTAGTTAAAAGTAATGTGCCAAACCTGGTTTCTTAGTTTTGACCAATGTAGGGACAATGTAAACTGATAACATTGGGGGAAACTGACACCTGATGAGGGTATGTAGCAACTCTCTGTACTATATGAAATTCTTCTGCAGATCTTAAATTATCCCAAAATAAAAAGTTTATTTTTAAAAGGTATTTTATCCCACTTTCTCTTCTACCTATTATCCTCACTTTTAACCTGACAAATAAACAATGATAATGATAATATTATGTTTTAAAATAAACTTTTCAAGGTGCCTGGGTGGCTCAGTCAATGAAATGTCTGACTCTTGATTTCAGCTCAGGTCACAATCTCATGGTTTGTGAGATTGAGCCCCCCATCAGGTTCTACACTAACAGTGCAGAGCCTTCTTGGGATTCTCTCTATCCCTCTCTCTCTCTCTATCCCTCTCTCTCTCTCTCTCTCTCTCTGCCTCTGCCCTATGACTGCATGTTCTCTCTCAAAATATATTTAAAAGTTTAAAAAAACACTTTAAAATGAACTTTTCTCGAAGAATTTTAATGGCAACTAAGCTAATAAATGGAAATTTATTTCCATTTATTAGGATTAGAATTTTTTTAATGTTTGTTTATTTTTGAGAGAGAGAAAGATACAGTATGAGCGGGGAGCAGGGGGGTAGCAGAGAGAGAGGGAGACACAGAATCTGAAGAAGGCTCCAGGCTTTGAGCTGTCAGCACAGAGCTGGACATGGGGCTCAAACTCATGGACTGCAAGATCATGACCTGAGCTGAAGTTGGATGCTTAACTGACTGAACCACCCAGGAGCCCCTAAATTATAAATTTTTAAAGATATGATTAAATTATGCAGAGAAAGGGCTCCTGGGTGGCTCAGTCAGTTGAACATCTGACTCTTGGTTTTGGCTCAGGTCACAATCTCACAGTTTCATGGTTCTTCATGATCTCACATCAGGCTCTGTGCTGACAGCATAGAAACTAAGTAGGATTCTCCCTCTTTCTCTGCCCCTCCCCAATTCATGCGTGCGTTGTGTGTGTGTGTGCACGCGCGTGGGCTCTCTCTCTCTTAAAATAAATAAATAACTTAAAAAAGAATAAATAAAGTCTACTAAATATCTTAGTTACAGAAAAAAAAACAGCATTCATACAAGAAGCAATAGGTTCTGTTTAGGTAATAACTTCATATCTGCAACAAATATAGGAAATTCACATTACCTCTTACTTACCATTCTCTATCTTTGAAATGGCAAATCTCATGGTAATATCAAAATGTAATAACAGCTCCTTAGACTATTTTCATCTATGTTTCAACAAAAGCTATTGAGATAACTCTAATACACAAAGAAGTACTGTTCAAGGTTAAGAAGAAATAATGTGGGATGAGGATAAAACCTTTGTGTCACCAAGTTTTATAGCTGATAGCAGATAGAAAAATACTGTGCAGACCTTCTCCAACTGGCATCTCAGAAATCCTTTGTGTATGACTAACTGCCTTGATAAACTGCAATTACATTTGTAGCAAAAGGTCCTGGAGAGGAAAGGTACCGACCCAGGGAAAATGAAAAAATCCCAAGGCACTCTTTGAAGGCCATTTGTGGCCAAACTTAAATAATTACAATATGAGCCCAGCTTTTTAACCATATAACTCTTCAATTCGTGAGCTGAACCACAGGTGTATAACATAGGTTAATACATCTTTTACTTAGTAAGAGTATAGCAAACAATTCAGTAACATGAAAATCAAACTATTATGTAAAAATATTATACTAGTGCAAATTTTAAGGTCAACATAATTGTTTGGGTAATGCAAAATAGTTACTTTTGTGATAATGGCACTTATAGGTGATCATTTAAAATTTTAATTCAATGTTTACTTATATCAAAGTTACACATGTTCATAGTTTCAAGACTCCAACAGATTATATGAGGCTTATCATAAGAAACAGCAGGTCTCCACTTGACTCCATCCCTATTTCCCAATCTTGAAATATTCAAATTCACTTTTTTTCCAGCTCATTCATTAGTATATAATTCTGGTAAGTTTTTTATATCTATTTGCATTTGTTTTATCTCAACAATAATACTGGGTTTCTGTATCAGAGGCAGACCAACTGTTTACTCACAAAATATCTTGCCTCAGTATACTCTATGCTCCATTTCATCCACAAGGCAATTATTTCTCAAGTTTCATTGCAAGCTCCGTTTTGAAGAAAACAATATAAAACAGGGTCTGTCTTCACTTTACGTGCAGGGATTCTGTATTTCTGATTCCAGAAATTACGAAATTGGGAGAGTATATCGAAGCTGTCACATCTACCCTCTCCCCTACAGTAAGAGACACAGAGACAGAGACAGAAAGTCTTTCTTGGATGAACAGGGAAAAGTGTAAGCATTTGGCTCTGGGAGAGATAAGAAAAGTTTTGTTAACCTATTGTCCTTTGAATGGAGGCAGAGGGCTCTGCAATGAAGGATAACTGATTACAGGTCAAGCAGCCTTAGGGATGCGAAGACCAAATGGGTCTGGGGGGAAAAGGAGACATTCTCTCCACTTTCAGCAGTCACCTTCCATTGCTCAGAAAGCCCTGACCATGCAGAAACACGAAAATATTCATATTGCTTCCTGACGTATTTCACATTTATAAATACCATACTTATATTGCTGTTTTCTAACTTTTAAAATTGTAGGCACTACTTTTGGCACCTCACTGTTTTCACATGCCCCCAAATGAATACTCTCTACCCCCACAACTCTAAATGGAGTAATATCATAATCCTGGTTAGCTCAATATTCAACATGTATATTATTACTGCCGTGTAAATGACACTCACTTTTGATGTATGTAACACACTATGATAGCTTTTGATAGCTTTCCTATATTGCTCAATAATAGTCTTCTCTGCAGCTAATAATGTACTTCTCCCCTCCCCCCTATTATTTAGTACTCTATTTACTTACCCACTAATTTAAGGCCACACTCTCCCCTCACCTATCTTTACTTACTATGTTAGGTAGATAGTCTATCCGGTTCACCTTGTTGAGGAACTCTTCGGAAGAATTATGACGTGCAGTCTCAGAGAACAACTCTGTAGCCATGAAAGTCAGGGATCTGTAGCAGTCACCTTTGCTTTCTCACCTCAAACTGTCTCCCCTTGTGTGATTCCAGCTGCAGCTGGAACAGACCATGCCCTGTGATTTCAGACTTACCTTGTTGTGGCATCATACCATCTCAAGCTCTCTTTGTACAACTTTCTGCCCTCTGACTGGGCACCTTAGCCGACTCCCAAATGTGGCCTAGAAGTGAGGAGGAGTTAACCTTTCAGGGGTAAGATCAAACAACTGGGATGGTGGCCAGTGGATGAGAGTTTCAGCCTCCTCTCCCGCAAGGGAACAATTCTTGGGGCCACTTGAGATGCTTCTCTGGAATGGAGTCTTAGTTGCTTACAGTGACACTAATACAGGCATTTTTATATATATTTTTTTCCTCTCTTCTCCATTCCCTCACTCCTACTCCCTGGGATTATCTCCCAACATAAAGCATTACCAAGTTCTTGTTCCAAGGAAACCAAATATAAAACGGTATCTCCCTTCACCATCATCCTGGCATTTTTTTCTCCTCCTTTCCCTTTGGTTGGCATCCCTGCTCTATGGATCCGGGTTTTTTTTTTTTTCTCTCTCTCTCTCTCTCTTTCTTGGTTTTACCCTCTTTTTTTGTGAAGCACACCCTTGCATAGTATCCTGAGAAAGTATCTTCTTTAGAATTTTGAAGACATTCTCCAATGTTTTCTGGCTTTCAGTCATGCCTCCAAGACATCCAGTGCTTTGTAACAGATACTGTATTAAATATATTTTCCTCTCAGGGCACCTGGGTGGCTCAGTCGGTTGGGCATCCAACTTCCGCTCAACGGAAGTTGAACTCACAAATTTCAACGTTTGTGAGTTCAAGCCCCACATCCGGCTCTGTGCTGTCAGCTCAGAGCCTGAAGCCTGCTTCAGATTCTGTGTCTTCCTCTCTCTCAGCCCCTCCCCTGCTCACACTCTGTCTCTCTCTCTCTCTCTCTCTCAAAAATAAAGAAACAGGGGCGCCTGGGTGGCGCAGTCGGTTAAGAGTCCGACTTCAGCCAGGTCACGATCTCGCACTCCGTGAGTTCGAGCCCCGTGTCGGGCTCTGGGCTGATGGCTCAGAGCCTGGAGCCTGTTTCAGATTCTGTGTCTCCCTCTCTCTCTGCCCCTCCCCCGTTCATGCTCTCTCTCTGTCCCAAAAATAAATAAACGTTGGAAAAAAAAAAAAAAAAAAAGAAACATTTATAAATAAATAAATAAATAAATAAATAAATAAATAAATAAATAAATTCCCCTCTCTGGAAGTTGCAGGATCTTTCTTTTTTTTTCCCCCTTAGTATGCTAGAATGTCACTTATGTGGTTGTGGCTATTATCCATTCACTTGGGAAACTGATTGAAAATTCTCATATTCCTATTCTAGAAAATTTACTTGAATTTTTTAATGATTTCCTTTCCTCCATTTCTTTGTCCCCTTCTCTAGAAATCCTATTTCACAGATGCTGGACTTCCTGGAATAGTCTCCTAGTTTCTTTACAGTTCTCTTTATAGTGCTCTTCTATTTTTCATCTCTTTCTCTCTCCCTCTCTCTCTCTTCCTCTCTCTCTCTCTCTCCCTCTCTTTTTAATTACTGTCTGGGAGATCGTCAAGTTTATCTTGCAATTCTTTTATTGCAGTTTTAGTTTTCACTGCATACTTAAAATTTCTAGAGCTCTTTTTGTTCTCTGAATTATCCTTTTTTATTTCACCATGAATATAGGTCTTATTTATGGATTCTGTGTCATCTTTCATCTCATCGCATATAATAATAATGGGGGCAGAGGGTTTTTCTTTTTTTTTTTCCCTCCCTGAAATTGCTTCCTCAAAGCTGCTGTTGTTGATTTTCTCTCTCTTTCATATTTAATGTTGAAGCATTAGAAAGCTGACTGGGCTCTTCTGTTTGTTGTTTTCAAAATTTTCTGGAAGGTAACAAGGTTGGTAATTTGGGAAGTGTATTGTCTCTTTTGCTGATCTGAGCCAGCATTGGAGTGTTGACCCTCTCCTACCTGGAAGGTTTAGTGTGCCTGCCAATGCTCTGGACTAGAGTAGAAGAAAGCTGGAGGTCTCAGACAATGCATAAATTCTTAGTTTTATTATCTCGAGAGAATAAAACTTCTCGTTTCTGCTTGAAAGGGAGAGGAGTAGTGAGCCCTGCCGTCGATGGAATGGGAGAAGGGATCTTGTGGATCCAACTGTTTGTTAAAAAATTTTTCAACAAATCATTCTGGTTTTAGCCCCTCCCTTATCTCTACAACTAAGAGTAACAAATCAGTAACAAGAAGTAACCAAAACCTGAGCCTCCTGGGAAATTTTATTTTTAAGTCTGTTACCTTCACCACTGCTAATATGGAATTCAGCATTTTTGCATCTGCTAGGGCATTGGTCATTTTATCCGCTTTCTAGTTAATAAGATCTTTTTTACTTTCTCCTCTCTGAATTCTTTGTCCACGTGTCTTACACGATTTTAAAAGTCCTATACTATCATATTAGTGCTATTTTAGGAGGTAGTGATATACAATTGTGCACTCACTGCCACAGTTTCAATCAGATGTGCTATGTTTAATAATTCATAAAATGTTCTTATATAGAAATATCTACTCTCTTGTCTTTATTTTCTTAAATAGGGTTTATCATAAACAATTTTACTTTTTTCCTAATTTATGGCAATTTGATTGATCAATTATATGATTTTGGTACAATAAATTATATCCTCAACATTTTATTTCATAATATAGGAGGCTACTTATCTTAAACTAGGTAGCCTCCAAGTTTTCTAATTTTGCTTAATTTTATACTTTCATTCTATAATTATTTGGTTTATTTTTAATTAATCTTTGTATCTCATTACTGACAGGATGAATTAGTGGCTTCTATTCCACCTATTTTACATACAATATGGAAGGCTAGAGTGGTTCTACTCTATAAAGGCATAAAATAAGAAATTACTGTTTCTCCTCTAGGGTTTTGATGGTTTCCTCTCTCACATTCAGGTCCTTCATCCATTTTGAGTTTATTTTTGTGAATGGTGTAAGAACCTGGTCTAGTTTCATTCCTCTGCATGTTGCTGTCCAGTTCTCCCAGCACCATTTGTTAAAGAGACTGTCTTTTTCCCATTGGATATTCTTTCCTGCTTTGTCCAAGATTAGTTGGCCATACTTGTGTGGGTCCAATTCTGTAGTCTCTATTCTATCCCGTTGGTCTATGTGACTGTTTTTGTGCCAATACCATGCTGTCTTGATGATTACAGCTTTGTAGAAGTTGTGGTTTATATATACAATGGAATACTACTTGGCAATGAGAAAGAATGAAATATGGCCTTTTGTAGCAACGTGATTGGAACTGGAGAGTGTTAGGCTAAGTCAAATAAGTCATACAGAGAAAGACAGATAGCATATGTTTTCATTCTTACGTGGATCCTGAGAAACGTAACAGAAGACCATGGGGGAAGGGAAGGGGAGGGAAATGTTAGAGAGGGAAGGAGGCAAACTGTAAGAGACTCTTAAAACTGAGATTAAACTGAGGGTTGATGGGGGGTGGGAGGGAAGGGAAAGTGGATGATGGGCATTGAGGAGGGCACCTGTTGGGATGAGCATTGGGTGTTGTATGGAAACCAACTTGACAATAAATTTCATATTTAAAAAAATAATAAAAAATAAAGGCATAAAATATTAAAATAAAATTTTTATAGGTACTTTGCTGGAGGTCCTAACCCTCTATTTTCCCTCTCTTACTTACATTTTTAGTATGATTTATATTATTATAATATAGTCTTTGAATAAAAGAGGCCTTGTTGTACCTTAATAACAATAATAAAGATGATGCTGGTGGTAATAATCAAAATTTGTAAAATTTATTGAGGACTTACTTTAAGAACTATTTTAGGTGCATTATGTATATGTCTCATTACAATCTTACAAAGAAGTAGTATTATCTCCACTATTGTAGCAAAAGGAAAACGGAGGACTACACCAAAGATACTGCCTATTCCTAGAGTGAAAAAAAATGATAATCTGGGATTTTCCCTCCAGTTTGACTGACTCCAAGGTCTCTGTTTTCCCATTACCATGCTATACTGACTGACTCTGCAAAGCAGCATAATGGATGTCACAAATGGACAACAGATATCATAAGTGCATTTTTGTATAATTTATAAAGTTTACATTGCTGGCCAAGATTAAATCAAGGACAAGAAGCTCAATGAAAAGAGTCATTGCGGTCAAAAGGTGAATGCGGGGCGCCTGGGTGGCGCAGTCGGTTAGGCGTCCGACTTCAGCCAGGTCACGATCTCGCGGTCCGTGAGTTCGAGCCCCGCGTCGGGCTCTGGGCTGATGGCTCAGAGCCTGGAGCCTGTTTCCGATTCTGTGTCTCCCTCTCTCTCTGCCCCTCCCCCGTTCATGCTCTGTCTCTCTCTGTCCCTAAATAAATAAATAAATAAATAAATAAATAAATAAATAAAAGGTGAATGCATGTGTAGCGGCTGCCAATCCCCAACCCTGTATGTCACAAGCCTGCTCCTGAGTTTACAGATAATCTGATACCAAAGATATTTAACATCCACTGTGACACTTCTTAGATCAAGGCAATATGCAACTTATTCACAATTCACAGTGTACCAAACCGAGGTAACTGAAAAACTGGGGATATAAAGAAAAGATATATATTCTCTGCCTACAAGGGACTTACAGTCTAGTTGGAAATATAAAATTCGTATGAAAATTCAAAGAATTTCACAATACAATAAATTTTTTTAAAGGTTTGAAATGCACGCAGGATAGCATTACTTCAGAAGAGAGAGCTTGGTAGGGAACAGTTTGAGATGAGTAGTGGTGTGCAGCAGCCAATTCTTGAATATAGACTGAAGGGTTATAGAGCTTTCAGACTGACAATGAGGAGTCACAAGGTTTGCTCATCAGGTGGAGATACCATATGAAAGACAGAAATGAAAAGTATACGTATAGTTGCAGGGCAGAGAGGAAGAGACACAGCAAAGAGGATTCCTACCTAGAGAGGGGATTGCGAGCAACGCAGTCAAATAGAGGCAAGGCGGTATAGTGGAACTGTCTCATAGAGGGGGCCATTGCATAAATACTAGTCAGGATTGAAGCCACCAGGCAAATCAGGCTGAGCAATCTGGGCAGTATCCTTTGGCTAAAGGGGAGGTTTCTTAAGTTTTTTCTAAGAAGAATGACATAATGGATCCTTAGGAAAAATAATCAAAGTGATATATAAGAAGGAAATAGGAAGAAGGGCAGGAGCCTCTCATGGCTGACAAGATATCAGAAGAAAACCACAGAAATCTGGGCTTGAGATTACGATTGCCTAGATAAGTGAGGATGAAGAAATGCACAATGGGGGCCTACTCCTTTATAAAGGAGACATTGCCAGGTGTCATGGCTAGTAAGAAAAGAAATAGAAAGTTAAAAATAGTGCTCGGGTTTTCAAATCAAATTATCAGGATTATTTATGAAGCTCCCAACACTCAGGATATGTAACATCTTAGTCATCCCCCATCGAACAGGCTCCCTGCACCTCTGAACTGAATTAGTATTTTTTATTTGGGCCCAGCTGGTAGTTCTGGGACGTTTGCCAGAGGATCTGCTGACCAGCTTAATAATTACATGTTTATTAGAATGTGTAATTTATGAAAACAACTTGAAAAACGAAACCCAAGACTGCCTTGAAGGAAAGAAACCTTATTAAATGCAAAAACACATTTAATTTCTTTATTTGATTCTATCCTGGAAAGGAAAGAGAGTAAACTCTCATACCTATACAGAAAACCCAATAATTATTTACTCATTTCACTAATTGCTCAATTAAGTGAATAACATACCCATTCAACAAATATAACATGGAGCACATACTACTTGGCAGGCACTGTACTAGGTATTGAAGATAGAAATAATAGTAGAATAATATCCCTCCCCAAGAGGCTCATAGAGTGATCAAAAGAATAATTCAAGATGTTGGGGAATCACAAAGGGGTGGCAGTTACCCACATCACCTCTGAAAGTGGCAGGAATAAAAATGGACAGTACTCTGATGTGGAAAAGGCAAGAGGTGTTTCATATTTAAGTGAAATAAGCTTTGCCCCTTTTCTCTTGCTCTAGAGTCATTTTTGATCTCCTTCTTTCTTTACACCCAACATCGAATCCATTAGCACATTTTATGAGGTCTACCTTCACAATCTATCCCAAATCTGATTGTTTTTCTCATGCTACCTACTGCTCTGTACGCAGCTAGTTCCAGTTCCAGTTATATCACACATGGACTAATGCAATGGTCTTCTCACTGGTCTTCCTGCCTCTATTATGGCCTCCTAGCATCTCATCACCCAAATTCAGAGTGGGCTTTTTGAAGTTTAATCAGATCTTGTCACTCCATTGGTTAAAATCTATGCTCACTTAGAGTATAATGTGAAGTTCTAACCATGCCCCATAAAGCCCTACACAGACTGCACTTATCTCCAATCTCCTCCCCATTCTCCAGCCCAGCTTCCATGTGCCATATGGCCTCCTTGCTGTTCTCCAGAAAACCAAGGGCACTCCCACCACAGGCTTGCATGTTACTGTTCTCTCTACATGAAACAGTTTTCCCTACATAGCTGCTTCTCTTCTTTTTGTCTTTGCACAAGTATCACTTAATATAGAATCTTCCCTAAATCTTTAGTCCTATTACTGTTTATTCTTCTTGTTTATCACATATTTGTTTATTGTTTGACCCTCCCTGCTGAAATGAAAATGTCACAAGTACAGAATACTTGGTATATTTTTGTGTGCTGCAGTATCTCTAAAATAATGTGTGGCACAAAGAATGCCCAAATACAGACAGTATTAGTTGAATTAGCAAGTCAAATATAACTGAAATAGCTCAGGGATTTTTCTTATTTTCAGCCTGCTTAAGTGGGCAACTAAACAAAGGATAAGTATTGAAATGATAACCCTCATTTATAATCAAGTCTTTAACCTGTAACACCTGTAAAGTTTAAGGAGCCTATAGGTTACCTTTTTTTTTTTTTTTTTTTTACATTCAAATAGGACTTTACAGAGATTTCAGACTTATACAGATCATTTTAGGAAATTTTTAAAAATAGAAAAGTATGCTTTAAAAAATCAGCTAGAAATTTATTTCCCCAGGTTATCCATGGCTAATATCTTCACGTGGGTGTCACAATGCACGTACAATTTTATACTCTAATTTTCATTATCCAATATTTAGGTTTTTCTTAGCACTAAACAAAATTCTTTGAAGCTATATGTGTGTGAGAGAGTTTATACACAAACTGCTTTCCAGAAAGGATCTATCAATACACACCTCAGTGAACACACATGGTATCTGTCTCTCCTTGCTGGTGCTGAGAACTCAGAGGCAAGGTAGTAGTGTGCTTGAGAGCTCAACAGCCAAAGGCACACTGCCCAAGTCCAATCCTAGCTTCGCCACTTACTAGCTTTGTTTGGGAAATGTGTGTCATCTCTTATTGCCTCACTTTTCCTAGCTATAAAAAGGAGCTAACAACAATACCAAGCTCACAGGCTTATCGTGAGAATTAAGTTGGGTAAACATAAGCAAAATGCTTAAAATAATGCCTAGCAACTACTTAACATATACAAATGTTAGCTGGGAAGCTGAAGAAAATAATATTCAATATTGTATATGAATATTTAAGCATGAGGAAAAAGTGATAATATCCCACTTATCTTTGGTTATAAACATATTGACTAATTTTTTATTTCTTGATCATTTTTTCATATTTAGTCTAAGTCTTTTGCTTATAATTTATAGATTCATAAGGGTTATTTATATATTGAGATTAACTCTTCACATATTTATTGAAAAATTCCTGTAATTTGTTACATCATTTGTTCATTAATATTATGCATTTTATTTGTAATGTAAAGAAAAATTTTAATTTATATTATCAAGCCTATCAACTTGTGCTTTCAAATTTTATCCATTATTTTATGCTTCTACATTTTCTCCAATATTTTATGACTTAGAATTTTATATTTAGCTTTTTAAGTTATATGGAAATTAGTGTATGATAGGATGTGAGAATTTACCTTGAAGTTTCTATGGAGCAAATTTTCTCATTATCATTTATTTAAAAATCCATCTACAGCCATTCTTTTATTATACTTCCTTTAGATTGTTTATATGAATTTATAATATAAGTTTATTAAGTTTATATGTATATCTATATATACACACACACCTATATACATATCTCAAAATTAAATTCTCTATCCTAAATATTATTTTGCATTTTATGTTAATATTTATAGAATAAATAAATGAATTTGAGCTGAGTGGACAGTAAGGATAAAAAGTACATTGGCAGAGTTTTCTATTGTCTGTCCAAATAAGGCTAAATATTTCCTTCATAGGGAACTTTTCATACTAAATTCCAATTAAAGGTAAAAAGCAGTGTGTGAGAACCTCCTGCAGAATTTGCTGCACGCAGATGATCTGTGCAACACTAATAGCTTCACATACTCAATGTGATTGTGCATGAGCCTGTTACTAATAAGCCCACTCAAATAAGCTGGCTAATGTATAGCACAATAAATAGAACAATTAGAAATGTCACAGCGTCAACCAAAGCATTTCTGAAATTCTAATCTTTGTTTCTAACCATTTGGGCTTGTTTCCCTGCTGTTGTTTCTAAAGCTCACACTCTCATTAACACAGAAAAGAACAGAGGCTTTCAAGAGTTCTGTGGAAGGCCTGCTGCTGATCACTTGCCCCCATATTTTTTAACGAGCCTGAACATTTGAAAGTAAATGAATTTTAAGTGCAGCATCTTGAACTCATTTCAAAATGAGTATGTAGATCTAATTTCTAGTCCTTCAGTTATTAGAATTAGATACATGAATGAGTGGATGGATAGATCAATCACTCAGGTAAAAGGCCATCCATTTCCTGCCTTGTACTGTTGGACGAGATGACTGCAATTAACTGTCTGAGGTCCCTCCACTAGGGAGGAAGCACAGTCTTCCTCTGGGCACCCAGCAGGAGAGATGCTAGGGCTGAGGTTAACATGTTTTTGGATCACAACAGGAGACCTCAGTGAGATAAACAATTAAGTTAAGGACATTCCAGATCATTTTATCCTTGATTTCTTTTTGACCAATTTTTCCTGGTCAAAGTTGCTATGGTAAGATTAGCTTGCCTTCTACATGATTTTTTATGAGGTATAAAAGCCAACCCTAATGCTTGTTTTCATTTTATGGTCAAATGTCTTTAGTGTTTTCGGTAGATTTATGTGTTTTGGGAGACATTATTGTGGTATTTTTTTTTTTCTGGTTTCACTTGTATTTTTGCAAAGATTTGTGACCCATTTGTCTAAAGAAATGTAGCAATAAAAAACTTTACTTTGTTAAAATCTTCTTGGGCTGTATTCTTTGTTTAATTCAAAATAACATCATCTGATACATGGATAGACTCCAATTAGGTAAAAACACAGAGCATCTATTTTAGAAAATAGGTATATACTGTATAAACCGATGCTAACATCCAGCTTGCTAATTAGGAATACAGACTGTCAAAGATCAACTTAGAGAGACACATGTCACTCAGAAGTCCCAGGGTGCCTGGGGTGTTCAGTAGGTTAAGTGTCTGACCTCGGCTCAGGTCCTGATCTCGTGGTTTGTGAGTTCAAGCCCTGCATCAGGCTCTGTGCTGACAGCTCAGCACCTGGAGCCTGCTTCAGGTTTTGTGTCTCCCTCTCTCTCTCCCCCTCCCCTGCTCACACTCTGTCTCTCTCTCAAAAATAAACAAATATTTTAAAAAAACTCCCTACAAAATAAAGAAATACCATGGCATCATACCACATTTAATCAGCAGATGATGAAGTCTATTTACAGTAGAGTTATGACTATTATATTGTTATGCTATATTCATAGGGTCCAAAGCAAGCTCTGAGGGAAAACTGGGACATCTGCAGATGTGTCAAATGGCTAGCAGAAAAAGATCAAAGGCTTTCAAGGTTGTGGTTATGGAGGCTCGTAATCCTGTGTTCCTTCCAAGTACAATCATATCCTGGCTACAACGTGAGAATCTTGTGAAAGCTTGGAGTGAACTTCAAATAAGGCTCTTGCGTATGAATCACAACCACAGGCTATAATAAATAAAGTATTCCATTTTCCCAGGAGAAAAGTATTTAAATTATTAATCGTGCTCAACCTATGAAGAACTGGCCATCAATACTACTTCTAGAGATACTAAATTATCTCTCACCAAGGAATATTCCAAATTTAAACACCTCACATATGAATATCTGTTATCTTTTACATGTTCTGATGTGTCAACAGGCTTTCTAGGATTCAGAATATGATTGAGTGTTTCAGTGAGGTGCTAATCATCAGGGTAACAAAAATAGAGAATGTCAGAAAGAATCATTCACAGAATCCTTTTTCAGTTTACTACATCAGGAATCCAAGTGAGAAAGAGAAATAGGAAATCAGACCTTTCAAGGAAATCATTTTAATTAACCTCATCAACACTGCTTTGGTTCAAAAATGTGGAAGATACACAGTTCCTTTGACATGTTTTCCATATTAAATATTTAAAACAATGATGAAGAGGCGTCCAGGATCAGCTATGACAAAGAGATTAGAAATTACCACCACTCCATCCTTAACAAGAAAAAGCCGGACAAACTGAAAATCAATGACTTGTTTTGGACCCATCAGAGAACTGACATCACAGTACAAACTAAAACCCCATCATCTAAAGAGATACATACACCCAGAGACACAGGCTAGATCAGCTCCCTTCAAGCAAAAGCCTCTGGGTCCATAAGTCAGTAATTCTGATGACTTGTTAGAGGCTGAATACTCCTAGTTTGTCCAGTAAGACAATAATAATACATAAAATTAAATTAAAAATTATGCAGTTTGGAAATGAAGAAATAAAACCATTTTTATTCAAAGACAGCATGTTGTTTATGGACAACACTCCAAAGAATCTATTAAAAAAAAAAAACTATGAAGAAATTCCCAGAACCAATAACAAAAATGCAAAATTTCAAGATACAAAGTCAAAATACAGAAGTCAGTTGCTGTATACCAGCATTAAGCAATTGGAATCTGAAAGTTGAAAAGCAATCCCTTTTACAATAGCATCCAAAAACTGAAGTACTTTGGCATAAATCTAATACAGTTTGCACAGGATATATATAGCAGACTTAAAAAAAATAAATAGAAACAAACCAAAGAAGAAATCAAAGGATCTAAAATAGCCAATACAAAACTGAAGAATAAAGTTGGAAAACTTACACTACTTGATTTTAATGCTTACTATAAAGCTGTAGGAATCAAGACAGCACACTACTGGAGAAAGAACAGATCTATATCAATGGAACAGAAGAAAATCCCAAAAATAAAACAGCAATTCAATAGAGAAAAGGTAGTCTTTCCAACAAAGGTGCTGGAAAAGTTGGACATCCCTAAATAAATACATAAATAAATAAATAAATAAATTCTTAAAATTTTGCAAAACTCTAGACCCAGACCTTACATCTTACACAAAAATTAACTCAAAATAAATTTAAAACCTAGATGCAGAACACCAAAGTATAAAAATTTTAAAAGAAACAGGAGAAAATCTGTTACCTCAGTTTTGGTAGTGAGTTTTCAGATAAAATACCAAAAGCACAATCCAATTAAGAAAATACTGGTAAGCTAGACTTTATTAAAAGTAAAGTTTCTGCTATATAAAAGACACTAGTTAGAGAATGAAAAAACAACTCATGGATTGAGAGAAAATACATGCAAAACACATGTCCGATAAAAAGACTTATACACAAAATACAAAAAGAACACCTAAAACTCAACAATAAGAAAGCAAACAACCCAATTAAAAAATACCCAACAGATCTGAACAGACACTTCACCAAAGAATAAACACAAACAACAACAACAAAAACAAAGTGTCATTTGTCATTAGAGAAGTGCAAGCTAAATAACAAGAGCTCAACAACTAGGAGACTAGCTAAAATCCAAATTTTGACCATACAAATTGCTGACGAGAATACAGAGCAACAAGAACTCTCGTTGGTGGAATGCAGAATGGTTCAGCTACTGTGTAAGGTCATTTAACACTTTCTTACCAAACTATACTTTCAACCAGACAATCAAGCAATTGAGCTCCTCCTTATTTACCCAGCTGGTTTGAAAAACTTATTTCCACATAAAAACCTGTACTAGAATCCTTAGAGCAGCTTTATTCATAATGGTCAAACATTTGGAACAGTCAAGATGTTCAATAGGTGAATGGATAAACAAACTGGTACATCCATATAATGGAATTATTAGTCAGTGTGATAGTCAGCTATCAAGCAATGTAAATAATAAGGATGAATCTTAACTGCAGATTTCTAGTGAAAGAAGCCAGTCTCAAATGACTACCTACTACATAATTCTATTTATATGATGCTCTGAGAAAGGCAAAAACAGTAGCATTGATAACAGATCAGTGTTTACAAAGATTCAGTGGGAGGCAGGTGCTGAATAGGTGGAACACGGGAGTTTTTAGCATGATGAAACTCTTCTGTGTTTACTGCAGTGGTAGCCACGTGACACTATGGATTTGTAAAAATTCATAGGACTTCACAGGACGAAAAGTGACCCTAACCGATAGCTATTTTTAAAAAATCACTTAGGAGGGATCGAAGGATGGAATAAATATGGTGACAAAATAATCTAACTGTATCACAAATGTATGAACCAATGTCACTGAAGTGGATAGGGAAGAAGGATGCCCTCCCAAGTAATTCTGGAAATGAGTGGAGATTGTAAAACTAATGTCAAAAGAGGTATTTCTTAAGTCCTGTACTATAATTGATAGTTTTTTTCCTTCACAGGAATATAGATTAAAATTTCCAAAACTACTATAAATATATACTTCACTTTAATAATTAGGTAAATATATGGCAGATGGTGGGAGCCAGGTTTCTCAAAGTTGACAGAAAATTAAAAATAAGTAAGCATTAAGGCTAGAATGATCCATGTGATATTGGATTTGAGTTGGAGATATCAGTAAAGCTCATGCTTAACTTAATGAAGATACAGATAACATGCATAAAGAAATATAGATACTTATAAATACATGGGTTAGGAAGGAAAATACAATGGTACATGGGAGCCAAGTAAAAGAGCTCCTCACAACCAAAGTTGGAATACTTTTTGCTCAAATAAATGATATTCATACTAAAATTATAACTCTAATAGTAAAACAAATATCTATAGGTCCATACTAATAAAAATAAATTATTGAATAAAGAAATAAAATGGGAAGAATGGGAAGAACAGTTTATGTAGCAAATCCAAAGAAACTTTGTAGATGCTGTATGTTCAAGGAGCTGGAGCTCGACTCCCTACTCCTTAAGCGTAGGTGGTACAACGACTTCTTTCCAAAAGATACAGCATGAAAAAAAAAAAGGGGGGAAATAACTTTAACTGTAGAGAAATTTAACAAACGCTACCTCAACCAGGTGATCAAAGATAACAACAGTGAAAAGTCACAATGATAGTATGTACCCTTGATATGATGTGACGATAACAGCACTTACCTCCCTGCTCTTCCTCCTAAAAACCCATAACCCCTGTATAATCATGAGAAAAACATCAGACAAAATTGATTAAGAAATAGTCTACAAAATACCTGACTAGTAATCCTCAAAACTGTCAACGTCTTCAAAAATAAATAAAGCTTAAGAAACTGTCAGAGCCAAGAGGGCCGAAGGAGATATAACCAAATGTAATGTGGTAGCCTGGCTGAGATCCTTAAACAGTAAAAGAAAATGAGGTAAAAGGGAAGGAAATATGAATAAAATGTGGACTTTAGTTAAAAATAATGTACAATATGGTGACAGACGGTAACTACACTTAGTGTGGTAAGCATAGCATAATGTGTAGAATTGCCAAATCACTATGTTGTACGTCTGAAACTAGTATAACAATGCATGTCAACTATACGTCAAAAAATACTCGAATATCTTTAAAATAGAAAAAAACACATATGAATATAGAACAAAAATTAATTTTCTAAAAAATAATAACGCACAATACTGGTTCATTATTAATAGAGGAAATTGGGTATGAGGTATATGAAAATTCTCTATATTATTTCACAACTTTTCTATAAATGTATAACTATTCTAAATTTTTTTAAGTATTAATATATCTTAGATACAACATGAACCCCTCACTCAACTGATTGTTTGCAAATATTTTCTCCCATTCAGTAGGTTGCCTTTTCATTTTATTGACTTTTTTTTTTCTTTGTAGAAGCTTCTCAGTTTGATATAGTCCCACTTGCTGATTTTTGCCTTTGTTGCTTCAGCTTTTGGTATCATATCCAAAAAATCATTGCCAAGACCAATATCAAGGAGCTTCTTCCCTATGTTTTCTTTTAGGAGCTTTACAGTATAAGGTCTTATATTTAAGTTATATAAAGAACACATACAACTCAATAATAAAAATAAACAATCTGATTATAAAATGAACAGAGGAAATGAACAGATATTTTTCAAAGAAGACATCCAAATGGCCAACAGATACATGAAAAGATGTTCAACATTACCAATCATCAGGGAAATGCAGATCAAAACCACCAGGAGATACCACCTCACATCTGTTAGAATGGCAATCTGTAAGAAGAGAAAAGATAAGAAATGTTGGCGAAAATGTGGAGAAAGGGAACTCTTATGCACTACCTGTGGGAATATAAATTTGTATAGCCACTAAGGAAAAGAGTATGGAGGTTTCTCAAAATATTTAAAATAGAACTATCAAAGGCTTTCATGCGGACGGTTTGAAAAAAAAAACAGGGAATAAGTGCCAAGCCTTAGCCTGTTCCTGTGTTTTAAATGTGTTTCTTGGGGCGCCTGGGTGGCGCAGTCGGTTAAGCGTCCGACTTCAGCCAGGTCACGATCTCGCGGTCCGGGAGTTCGAGCCCCGCGTCAGGCTCTGGGCGGATGGCTCAGAGCCTGGAGCCTGTTTCCGATTCTGTGTCTCCCTCTCTCTCTGCCCCTCCCCCGTTCATGCTCTGTCTCTCTCTGTCCCAAAAATAAATAAAAAAACGTTGAAAAAAAATAAAAAAAAATAAATAAAATAAATGTGTTTCTTGACTATCTCATTTTCTAACTTCAAGTCTAGAACGCCAACTACTTCACTGGTAATTACTTTGAGTAGAAATGCCTGAGTCTTGTACCATACTTGGATATTGGCTAGAAGTCATGTATCATCCCTCTAAGCAGGAAATGTCAGCACAAACGATGCAGATTACAAAATGAGAAAATCCAAAACAAAAGTTCATGTGCAAATCTCCCAGGTGTACAAAGTGGGACATTGAATGGATGAGAAACATCATGAACAAAGATTCAAAACCTACATGAAATGGCAAGTTCTAGAGGTTGAGAAGTTGATGAGAAAGGTGCCCACAGACTGGTATCTGGTGAAGGACACTTCCTGGTTCATATAAGGCCATCTTTTCACTATGTTCTCCTCACGTGGTAGAAGAGATCCAAGATATTTCTCTAAGGCTTTTGAAGGCTTATAGATTACAGACATGGTGATAATCATGATCAATGGAAAACCTCAACTACTTTTCTCTGAATTTGAAGACATCATCTATCATGTTCTCTGTCATCTTCCCTAACCATAGTCCCTGAATGAATACAATTCTCTACCCCTTAGGAAATGAAAACAGGAATATTATTATCTTTATGACTAATTCCTCCTTTAATTTTAAAGATGGGCATCAAATAAAGTTTATTGGTATCAATGGTTTGGACTATAATCTATAAAAAGTTTAAATTATTCCATATGAGGCAGAAGTACATAATCACTCTCTGATCCTAAGAATGATTTTAAGCAATCAGATTGTGGCATCTGGGTGGCTCAGTCGGTTGAGCATCCGACTTTGGTTCAGGTCATGATCTCATAGTTCATGAGTTTGAGACCCACATTGGGCTTGCTGCTGTCAGCGCAGAGCCTGCTTCAGATCCTCTGTCTCTCTCTCTCTCTCTACCCTTCTCCTACTCAAGCTTTCTATCAGCAATAAACATTAAAAAAAAAAAAAAAAACAACCAAACTTACAGATGAGAATGGGAAAAAAAAGAACTATCATTGAGGTAACCATCCTACTTCTGGGTACATATCCAAAGGAAATAAAAACTAAATTATTAAAAAGTTCCCTGCATTCCTATGTTCGCTGCAGCATTATTCACAATAGCCAAGATATGGAAACAACATAATCATCCATCAACAAATCAATAAAGAAGACATATGATATTGTGATATATCATATCATATATGATGGAAAGATGGAAATCCTACCATTTGCAACAACACAGATGGACCCTGAGGGCATTATGCTCAGTAAGATAAATCAGGGAAAGACAGATACTGTATGAAATCACTTACATGTGGAATCTAAAAAATGTGAACGCATAGAAACTGAGATTAGAATGGTGGTTACCAGGAGCTGGGGAGTCAGGGAATTGAGAAGATGTTGGTCCAAGATTATAAATTTGCAACCAGAAAATGAGTAAGTTCTAGAGATATAATGCACAGCATCGTGATTACAGTCAACAGTACTGCATTATATACTTCAAAATTGCTAAGAGACGAGATCTTAAATGTTCTAACCACAATAAATAAATAAATAAATAAATAAATAAATAAATAAATAAATAATATTTACATGACATGATAGAGATGTTAGCTAACGCCATGGTGATAATCATACTACAATCAACACTTCACACACCTTAAACTTACACAAGTATATGTCCGTTAAAAGGTACTAATAAGATGCACACAATATTGAAGATTCCCCTGTAGCTTACATAGGTTTTTTTTTCCCATCAATTTTTATAGTGTTCAGGATTCAAATTCTAACTCAAATTAAATATTATTAGAATGCATTTTAAATACATTTTTATCAAGTTTAATTTTGACTATGAAAACACAGACCTTTTTAGTATGAACATACAAATATATATATAATTGTCTTTTTATTTTTCTGTTAATTTTACTTGGATGTTCCAAAATTTCCATTAGGTGGGTCATTTTTGGAAACCAACAGATCTCATTCAATAATGTCTCCTAAGTGAGAATCACACAGATGCATTTGCCAACCCCCCTCCCCCACCAACACACACTCACTACAGTTCTTTTAATTTACAAACACTTGATGAATTTTTTCTTTAAATAATCAGCATATTTCAGAAGGAAATAGTACAGTATGGTGTTCTGATCCTATTTCTTTAAATAAAACTGAAAATAGAATTGCAAGGTTGAGGCTTGAATCTTGAATAGATTTATCATTTTGACAACATTATTTAAGGTGGATTCCAGAACTCCAGGCACACCTTTACACATAAGAGATTCTGTGTGAAGAGAAAAACATATTACTTCAGTTTCAGATTTTTCAAATTGATCTTAATGTGTAAAGCTTTTATACCTTCCTATCATTGCTACAACACCATCAATACATAAATACTATGCAGTGTGTTTCAATCCTATCTCATTTTTTAAAGGGTTTATCTCCCATATGACTATGCCACCTCCACAGTTTGTTTTGTTGTTTCTTTCAAATCACTTAATGTTTCTCAGCATTTCTCTTAGGAGAGTCTAAGTGAGAGGTAAGAAGAGTTAACTTTTTTAAAACTGATTTCCTACAGACTGGTCTTTCTGACAGGCGGTGGCTGCTGGCAGAGCAGAACCAACTGGAAATACAAACCACTCCACAGAAAAGAGATACAAACAAGTACTAAGGAATTCAATTCTATAAGAATGCTAAGGCAGTAGTGGATCAGGGTTGGAAGCCAAGGATTTGTTCTGTCATAGATGTACAACACAAGGCATGGACCCAAATCTCTGATCATAGCAGCTAGGCTTATACTCTTCCAACCAAAAATAGTAATATGGCAAATCAGTGCAGATGGTCAAAGTTCTATCAGATCATAGGACTATGACTACAATACTCAGCCTGCAGTCTAGACCATGTGATAGTACTTCTTCTGCCAGGGGACCAGCTCTTAGAGTCTGATATCTAACTGCCTTATATTCCTGTGGGCTCCTCCAGAGTGCCTTTTCAGGCTGCACTGCAAATCTGCTAGTCCTCCTATATCACAAGTGTCTCTTTACAGACATCCAGGCTTGGTGTGTGTGTTCTTGGGTCATTTATCCTCATTTGTTTGACAATTTGGTGCAGAAAGCTAGACATCTTGCCCCAAACTTACCATAGGCTTCAAAAGGGGAACCAAGGGATTAGAGATCAAGAACATATCCAAGGAAGGTTAAGAAATTATTCAGAGGATAGTGGGATCTATCAATGATGAGGATTTGAATTACAGGTTACTAATTTGTTACTTATCTCTTCTGTTGATTGTATCATACACCAGGGACCAAAGACAACCTTCTTTTGTTATTATTAATGATCTTGAAGGGATTTTCCCGGAAATGAAAAGTCTCCATGAGGGAGAGAGGGAGATTAAAGCTACAATTTGCTAACTGATATGGGAGAAATAACGCTTTTGATTTCATCCTTTATCTTCTTCTGAAACTAAGTACATTAGTCCAAAACCAAATAGTGTTGCTAGGGTGCTCCACGTTCTGTGTATACAGAAATTAAGATAAAAAAAGGCCAAAAACACATGGCCCTCCCATTAGAAAAGTAAGTCACATCTAAAGGTACCAAGTAAACCTGACAGAGTCACTCGATATACTTTTTTAAGGAGTCTCCCAATTATAAGGCTATAAAATAACTTTCAGATAAAGAACATGAATATGATGAGATCTATGATGTTCCCAACCTTAATTTATATAAAATAAAACACTGGAAGGTGGGAATGGGGGCATCCTTCAACTGACCAAAGAACTGGTGGGATTGCACTAACTGCTTAATACCTAAGCTATGGTAGCACTCTCAACAATAGCCAACTTATGGAAAGAGCCTAAATGGCCATCAACTGATGAATGGATAAAGAAATTGTGGTTTATATACACAATGGAATACTACGTGGCAATGAGAAAAAATGAAATATGGCCTTTTGTAGCAATGTGGATGGAACTGGAGAGTGTGATGCTAAGTGAAATAAGCCATACAGAGAAAGACAGATACCATATGGTTTCACTCTTATGTGGATCCTGAGAAACTTAACAGAAACCCATGGGGGAGGGGAAGGAAAAAAAAAAAAAAAAGAGGTTAGAGTGGGAGAGAGCCAAAGCATAAGAGACTGTTAAAAACTGAGAACAAACTGAGGGTTGATGGGGGGTGGGAGGGAGGGGAGGGTGGGTGATGGGTATTGAGGAGGGCACCTTTTGGGATGAGCACTGGGTGTTGTATGGAAACCAATCTGACAATAAATTTCATATATTAAAAAAAAAAATACCTAAGCTATGGGATAAAGAGAGGGCTCAGAACTTTCTAAAAATGGAGACAAAAGGGACTTCAAAACTATAGCTACTCCCTATGGTTTAAACTTTATAAAGTGATTGGTCCTGCAAAGTAGCCCCTCAAGAGTCACCAGTCAGGGGCGTCTGATTTGCAGAACCATTGCCTATCCAACTGTGGATACACCCATATAGTTTAAGCACTAGAGACATTGTTCTATTTACCATTGGACTATCCAGATATCATCCAAACAAACAATGAAACACTCTTCAAAGATCTGGAAATACAACAGTCTAGTTCTGGTAGGGGAACTACTATCATGCTCTGCTTTAGTCACAGAGTGCAGCACAAAGGAGAAACTTACTGCAAAACCCTAGAACTCTGCGTTATGTTCTCTTTGGGACATAGCAGAGCCTCCTTGTAGCATCCCCTTTTATCCTTTAAGTGTAATTGATCTACTGGGTCAAAGCCCTGAAATTTCAACTTGTTGCAAATCCTTTTTTTATTCTGGGACCCTTTCAAGATCTGCAATTAATCAGTAAATGAATTGAAAGAGCATCTCCAAGTATGAAGTATGTTGACTTTGATATTCAGAGAAGCCCACCAATTGTGACTCTTTCTTTGTATGGAGCGGTACGAGGTAGAACAATCCCTTTCATTTAAGGAGCTATCTTAACATTTCTGAGATCATTCAATCCTTAGAGACTTTACCAATGCAGCTGCCCCCTGAAATTTTATTTCCCATCCTCTGGCTTATGTTTCTTACTGTTTCTTACTGAGATAGCTAGGTACTTGCTCATTTCCTTTTCACCAACATAATGTCGTACATGTAATGGACCATAGTGAGGATCTATAGGATGATCAAGGTCCCTGTAGACTTTTATGATTACATTATGAATATACAGATATTCTACCAGACCTACCTGAATTTTCCACAACCAAATAGACCTAAATATGGACATTTTAAAAAGGACCATCTCTGCATCTTTCAAGTATTAAGCCCATTATTCCTACTGAAATTAACGAACTCAATCCACAGTAGTATCTTCCATCGTATTTTTATTTACCTTCTGATGTGAGTAACCAGGACAAAATGAAATTTGATTCCCCAATGTAGTTCTTAATTTCTTGGTGAAGGGCATGTCTGCCAGACCCTCCTAGATATGTAGTTAGAGAATGACTAAACTAGGTGTATACAAATATGTGTACTTCAATATTTCTATTTCACTAATTGTTGGGACTTGGTCGTCTAAAATATAAAATGGAAGCCCTTACATCTCACCTCACTCAACTGTGGGCAACAATTATGTCCAAGCTTTGATTAATCAACCCAGTACACATAATCCCTCTCCAAATTGCCAGATCCAACAAATCTTAAATTCCAGTTAGCATACTCACTAATAAATCAACCTAATATATGTGCAAATTTTATATTCTTTATTGATTGGTCTAAGATTTTTTCCATATGTGCTCCCAAGTTACAATAGAGATGGCTGGAATCCATAACTCCTATGGTATCTAGGCTACCTTTTCCAGGAGAAGGGTTGGCAATTATTCCTGAGATACAATGGTATCAAATAGTTGCTATTGGCCTAACAATAGATGCAATACAAAATAAATGAATAAATTTTTGTTAAATCTAATATTAGGCTGTAAAATTATATTAAATAATTATAATTATTATAAGAATTATATTAAGTAAAAGTAGTGTGTGTGTGTGTGTGTGTGTGTGTATATATATATATATTTTAGAGACAGGGCACACGAGCAGGGGGAGAGAGGCAGAAGGAGAGAGAATGTAAAGCAGGCTCTACACTCAGTGTAGAGTCCAATGCAGGGCTTCATCCCACAACAGTGCAATCAAGAACTGAGCTGAAATCAAGAGTCAGCCAAGCCACCCAGGTGCTCCTTAGAAACAAATAATAAGGAAAATGAAAAGGCTCAACGAGGGGCGCCTGGGTGGCTCAGTCGGTTAAGCATCCAACTTTGGCCCAGGTTGTGATCTCACAGTCTGAGTTCAAGCCCCCCATCAGGCTCTGTGCTGACAGCTCAGAGCCTGGAGCCTGCTTCGGATTCTGTGTCTCCCTCTCTCTCTGCCCCTCCCCTGCTTATGCTCTGTCTCTCTCTTTCTCAAAAATAAATAAAAATTAAAAAAAAAATTAAAGCCTCAATGAAAAATTAAAATATGCAAAAATTCTAATTTTCTTGGGGGGAGGAATAGTGATATTGTAGGAAAATGAAGAATTTAAGAGAAAATATTATTTTTCAATATGAGGGTTAAAAGAATGTAAGGATAACTACAAAAAGATACAATCTGTAGCATCCAAACCAGCAGTGGAAACAAAAAAGTTTAAATAAGAAAAAAGTTCACAGATTCACTTACCAGAACAAAGGAAAGAAGATGAAAGCAAGTTAAGAACATGGTAAACAAACAGGAACAAAAACAACAACAAAAAACTATGGTGGAAATAAGTCCATACCTTGGGGATATTGTTATTTCAGTCCCAAACCACCACAATAAAACAAATATTCCAATCAAGTAAGTCAAATTGATTTTTTAGTTTCTCAGTTAGGTTTACACTGCACTGTGGTCTGTTAAGTATGCAATAGTATTCTGTCAAAAGAACACAATTTTTATTGCTAAAAAAATGCTAACCATCACTTGAGCTTTCAAGTCATCATCACTGATCATATATGACCATAACAAATAAATAATAAAAGAATTTGAAATATTGCAAGAATTACTAAATGTGGCACACACATGACATGAGCAAATGTTGGAAAAATGATGCTGATAGATTTGCAAGATACGAGGTTGCCAAAAACTTTCAATTTGTAAAAACACAGTATCTGCAAAGCACAATAAAGCAAACTCACTAACAGGAAGTATGCCTGTAATAAAGATAAATGTAAATGACCTAATATTAGCTATGAAAGAACAAACATCATTAGAGTGGAAAATTCACTGGTTGCTGAATTAATGAAATCTATTGTTTTGTGACATCTTTACCAGGGGGCTCTTAACAGTGTTGTTGTTTTTTTTAATGTTTAGTCATTATTTTTGAGAGAGAGAGAGAGAGAGAGAGAGAGAGAGAGAGAGGGAACAATCAGGGGAAAGGCACAGAGAGAGGGAAACAGAGGATCTGAAGTGGGCTCTGTGCAGACAGCAGAGTCCAACATGGGGATCGAACCCATGAACTATGAGATCATGACCTGAGCTGAAGTCAGACACTTAACTGACTGGGCCACCCAGGTGCCCCTCTACCCTCTACTTGAAACAGAGTCAGGACATTTCACTTAAATTATATCAGCTAGGAGAAAGAGCTATGTGCTATGCATGTCAGTGCCACTAGGGTTCAATATAAATAACGAGTATAAGTTGCAATGTTTAAAGTTGGGTTTGTCTAGAGAAACATCTTTAGGAAAAAGAAGAGGAGAAGGGACAGAGGAAGGAGGAGAAAAAGAAAAAGAAGGGAGGAGGATGATGAGGAGGAGGGGAACAATTAATCAAAGGCTCATTATCTCCTTCCCAATTAGTGGCAGTCAGCATAATTCATAATTAAATTACTAAATTTGAAATGCTATTTAATGGCAGTTGCTACATAAATTTGACTGTTGTACTAATTTGATTACAGATATTAACAAATAGTAATTGGTCCTGGATCCACTTATAGTGTCTTTTTGGTTTGTTTTGTTTTGAGAGAGGGAGAGAGAGAGAGAGAGAGAGAGAGCGTACAAGTGCACATGGGGGAGGGGCAAGACAGAGAGGGAGAGAGAGAATCCCAAGCACAGAGTGCATCTCATGACTGTTAGATAATGACCTGAGCAGAAATCAGGCATCCCTTGTGTTTTCTTTTAAACTATCCACCCACTCTTCATTTTTTATACCTCCCAGTTGTTGAGTCCTGTGGTTGGTTGTCTGTGTTTTAATGTTTATAAACATACACACATTAGCCTCTTTTGCCCATTATATGCATGCTCCTTGAATTCTTAAAATACATATTGTTCTTGTATTTCTAGTGTAGAGCTTTGTTGATAATGGATGCCTTTTTGCTGTTTCTAGAGGTGAATAATAACAGCAACATTAATATTTGTGGAAATATTGGAAAGCCTCATGCTCTGTAAGACTTGCTTTACTTCACATGAGCAAGTACAACTATCACAATGATTTACTTACCTTGCCTCTACATGGGATTATACCCTGTGGGAATAAATATGCATTTAAAATCCTAAATAATGGCAGTGAATTTGCCTAGAAATTATGCATGTGGGTTGTATAATGTTTTGGCATGCCTCAAATTCATCATAATAGGTTTGGATACCTTTTCACAATAATTTACTTAGAAAAATACATTCAAATTTTCACAGCCTTGGATAATGCAATTCATGTCAAGAAAAGGATTACTAATTCCCTTAATGATTCATTCTATACTCAACTCTAGAGAAAGCAGGAGTCTAGAAGAAGGTATCATTTTGCAATAAATGTCAAAAACATGTTTTATCTAAATAGCTCAACATACAGTACTGACAAAATTTAGTTAGAGATAATTTATACCCTTCAGTGGCCAGAGTAATCTATGGGTTTCTTCAAATTGCTTTTGTCTATAAAATAAATTCAATTTGCTTTACCACATGAAGCACAAATTTAAAGCAATATTTCATAAATCTCTGTCACTGAAGATTAAAGTAATCTTTAATTTACAAATACTGCCATCAGCCTGTGAGCTTTATGTTGCTGGGGTCTGAAAATTGAGTTAGATAACATAAAGCTGATTTTCAACCTCACCTGCTAGTAAAGGCGAGATTTCTAATAAAATAAGAAGAGATAAGCCACTATTAATTGTCCCTAAAGATATTCTCTGTGCACTAATATGGTTCTAAACTCTTGTTTGTCTAAACAAGTTTCCTTTAATAGAGCCCTCGGGATAAGGCATTTCAGATATTTCCACAGTTATCTGTCTTAGTAACTCCACACAGTAAATTTCATAATGTTTACATCTGCTGCATAAAATCAAAGACTTGTATAAAGTCTTGTATAAGGTCTTTCAGCCCTTGTAGGAAAACACATATTACCAATAGATTCCCTCATCTAAAATGATTGGTTCAACACTATACATCAGTCACAAGCCCAGTGTGAACTGTAATGAAATTAAACTTTATACTAATGTATATATTAAATTTCCAGAGGGCTAGTGTCTAGCTACATCAAAAAAATCCATTTCAAAAACCAATGTAAGAAAACAGTTCAAGATGGCAGCAAAGGAAGATCCAGAACTCACCTTCTACCACAGACATTAAATCTACAGCAACATATGGAATAATTTCCTCTAAAATAGACCTAAAAAGTAGCTAAACAGCTTCTTCTCAATAAACACTACAAGTCCCATATCAAGAGGGGTATGAGCAGCAGAGATATGGTTTCACCAAAAATCTACCTCTGGCATGGTAAACTCCAATCAAGGGTGAATCTCACAAATCTATAGCTTCTACCTGAAGAGTAAAGGTGCCCCACATCAGACACCTCAACCCTTAGGACTTACATCAGAGAGATGAGCCCCCAAAATGCCTGGCTCTGAAAATCAATGGGGATTAACATCCAGGAGATCCAAAAGACTGTAAGGGACTGATACACTTCTCTTGAAGGGCTCATGTGCAAACTCACTTGCCCCAGGCACCAGCACAAAAGCAGCAGCTTGATAGTACCTAGATAATATGTAGAGATTCATTTTCCCACCTCAAAGCATCTCTTTGGCGGGGGGGGGGGGGGTGGTATAGGGGTTGTTGGGACGTTATTGGGATAGAGGGGCTGGTGGGAATCATTTCTGCATTCTCCCCCTACCTTGATAGTGCTGGCAAAAAAAACCCTGGCCCTATCTGAGCTCTATGCTGCCACACACACCCCGGGACTAAGCTCTCCTGCTGCTTTGCTAAAGCCAGCAGGGACATGCAGGGACACAGGAGATATTCCTTAATCACCTGGCTCTGGTGGACAGAAACGCTTGAGTTCCTGGGTTCCAAAGAACTGTTAACAATTGGAGAGACAGTTATTGGCAGACAACCACCAACAGGGCATTGCACAGACAGTAGACTGAAACACATCCTCAGTTTTTCAGTGAAAAAAAAAAGGCCCATTTACTTTTCCTAGATCTTCTGCCTGAGGGTCAGACTTGAAGTGTGCCACACATCTAGAAGCTACAGTGGAGTTCTCAGGGAATGTAGGCAGGGAGACACCATGCTTGTACTCTCCCTTAATCCCACTGCAGCTCACTAATACCTTCCTAAAGGAGCTTAGACTCTCTCTGAAGCTCTAATTACTGATACTTCCAGAGGATATTCCAGAGGATACTTCCAGATCACCTGGTCTGGAAATCAGCAGGGTTACAATGTTGTCTCACAGGAATGTGTGTGTGTGTGTGTGTGTGTGTGTGTGTGTGTGTGTGCGCGTGTAGACATAGATATAGATATACACAATATGTATACGATATATGATAAATATACATATATATATACATGTATATATATATATACATATGTGTATATATATGTGTGTGTGTGTGTGTGTGTGTGTATAGTTAAGAGTTTGGCATCCAATCATCCAGACCTATCCTCAACAACTGGGACCTATTCCAGAATAAATTACCCTGTTTAGACAATCACAAAGGTTTGAGAGACAACCAAGAGCTAGAGAAAGGTTGAAAGATAAGCTTCATTTCCTACATAAGGACACTCCTTCAACACTGGGAGAGGTAGCTGTTTTGCCCAAGATATAGAAACACACAGAGTCAAGCAAAATAAAAAAACAGAGGAATATGTTCCAAACAAAAGAACAAGATAAAAATCTCAAAAAAAATCTTTAATGAAACAGAGGGAAGTAATTTACCTGATAAAGAGTTCAAAGTAATTGTTATAAAGATGTTACTGAACTTGGGAGAAGAATGGATGAACATAGTGGGAGCTTCAACAAAGAGATGAAAAATAGAAGAAAGTACCAAACAGACTTTATAGACTGAAGAATATAGTAACTGAACTGAAAAATAAACAAAAGTGGTTCAACAGCAGACTAGATAAAGCAGAAGAAAGGATCAGTGACATAGAATATGAGACAGTAGAACTCATCCAAACAGAGCAACAAAAGAAAAAAGAATTAAAAGTGTAAAGATAGTGTAAGGGACATCATGAAGCAGAATAACACTTGCAATATAGGGGTCATACAAAGAGAAAAAGAGAAAGGGAAAAAAAAACACCTTATTTGAACAAACACTGGCTGAAAACTTCTCTAACGTGGGAAAAGAAACAGACATCCAGATCCAAGAATCCCAAATCTAAGAATTCCAAATAAGATGAACCTGTAAAAGACCCACACCAAGACATATTATAATTAAAATGTCAAAAGTTAAAGACAGAGAATTTTTAAACAAGAGAACTTATTGCATACAAGAAAATCTGTAAGGCAAAAAGCAGATTTTTTAGAAACTTCACAGGCCAGAAGGGAGTGGAATGATACATTCAAAGTGCTGAAAGACTAAAAAAAAAACAAAAACAAAAAAACCACAAAACTTCTAACCAATAAAACTATACCTATTGAGTTATCATCCAGAACTGCAAGAGAAACAAAGAATTTTCCAGACAAACAAAAATTAAAGAAGCTCATCACTTCTAACCTGGCCTTACCACAAATCTTAAAGGACTTTCTTTAAGTTGAAAAAAAAAAGGCATTGATTAGTAACAACAACAACAAAAAAACATATGAAAGTGTAGATCTCACTGGTTGAGGTAAAATATAGTAAAGGTAGAAGATAATCACGTATCAAGCTAGTATAAAGGTTAAAAGGCAAAAGTAAAAATAGCTGTTACTACAAAATCAGTTAAGGAACATACAAAATAAAAAATGTAAAATGCAGGGCACCTGAGTGGCTCAGTTGGTTCAGTGTCCGACTTCAGCTCAGGTCACAATCTCATGGCTCATGAATTTGAGCCCTGCATCAGGTTCTGTGCTGACAGTTCAGAGCCTGGAGCCTGCTTCAGATTCAGTGTCTCCCTCTTTCTCTGTCCCTACCCTGCTCGCGCCTCTCTCTCTCCCAAAAATATATAAGCATTAAAAAACTTTTTAAATGTGAAATGTAGTATCAAAAACATGAAATATAGGGAGCAGGGAGTAAAAATGTAGCATTTAGAATGTGTTTAACTCTCTCTCTCTGTTTTTCTCACACTCTTGCAGGCTCTTTCTCAAAAAAGAAGAAGAAGAAGCAGGGCAGGGGCGGGGGCCAGGGGGCGCCTGGGTATCTCAGTCAGTCGAGTGTCCAACTGTTGATTTTGGCTCAGGTCATGATCTCATGTTCATGGGATCAAGCCCTGTGTTGCTCTGTGCTGACAGTGTAGAGCCTGCTTGGGATTGTCTCTCTCCCCCTCTCTGCTCCTCCCCTGCTTGCTCACATGTGCTCCCTCTCTCCCCCCAAAAAAAAACCTTAAAGGAATTCTCAAACTTCAGTTGCTATCAACTTAAAAATATATATAAACATATTATATATATATAGGCTGTTACATGTGAACCCCACTGTAAGCACATAGCAAAAACCTGTAGTAGGTAAACAGAAGAAGAAAGGAATCTAAGCAGAACCCTAAAAAAATAATCCCACCACAAATGAAGAGAGTAAGGAAAGGAACACAGAACTGCAAAAAAGCCAGAAAACGATCAACTAATGGTAACAAGTACAGCCATAAAAAAGATGGAATCCAGCCATATGCTACCACAGGGATGGATCTTGAGGGTATGTGAGGTTATGCTAAGGGTAATAAGTCACACAGAGAAAGATAAATAGCATATGATTTCACTCATATGTAGAATTTAAGAAACAAATGAACAAAATAAATGAACAAAGGGAAAAAAGAGAGAGGCAAACCAAAAAAAAACAGACTCTTAACTATGGAGAACTGATAGTTACCAGAGGGAAGGTGGGGAGGGGGGGAAGAATGGGTTAAATAGGTAACAGGGATTAATGAGTACACTTTGATGAGAACTGGGTGTTATATGGAAGTGTTGAATCCCTGTATTATATACCTGATACTAATATTACATTGTATGTTAACTAACTGGAATTTAAATTAAAACTTAAAAAAAACTGGCTGTACCATTTTTCATTCCCACTAGCAATGAATGAGAGTTTCTGTTGCTCCACGTGGTCAACAGCATTTGGTGTTGTCTTAGATTTTAGTCTTTTTAATAGGTTTACAGTAGTATGTTGTTATTTTAATTTGCAATTCCCTGATGAAATAGTATGTTGAATATCCTTTTATACACTTATTTGCTATATGTTTATCTTCTTTCTTGAGTTGTCTGTTCATGTGGTTTTCCCATTTTTAAATTAGTTTGTTAATTTTCTTAATATTGAGTTTTTATGTGTTTCCTGTATATTTTGGAGACAACTCCTTTATTAGATATGTGTTTGCAAAGATTATCTCCATGTCTGTCACTTGAATCCTCATTCTCTTAAAAGAATCTTTCACATAGCAGAAGCTTTTAATTTTAATGAAGTCCAATTTATTTTTTTCTTTCTTTACTTTGGTTTGTATATAAAAAGTCATCACTAAACCCAAGGTCACCTAGATTTTTTCCTATGTCATCTTCTTTAAATGTTATATTTTTGTGGAGCACTTGGGTGGCTCAGTCAGTTAAGCATCTGACTTTTGGTTTGGCTCAGGTCATGACCTTGGGATTTTGTGGGTTTGAGCGCCACATCAGGCTCTGTGCTGGTTGTGTGGAGCCTGCTTGGGATTCTCTCTTCTCTCCCTGCCCCTTCCCCACTCACACTGTCTCTGTCTCTCTCAAATAAAATAAAAAAATATTTTTTAAAAAAGAAGCAAAAAAACTTTTAAAAATGTTATACTTCTGTATTTTATGTTTAGGTTTGTGATTGTTAGAAAACTTTTGTTGACACTGTAAGATATCTGTCGTTGTTGTTTGCATGTGAATGTATAGTAGTTCCACCAACATTTACTGAAGACTCTACTTTTTCCATCAAATTTTTGTCATGAATGGGTATTAGATTTTTTCACTGTCTTAGTTCCTCTGTCAAAAATAAGTGGACTAATTTTTGAGGTTCTCTATCCTGTTTCATTATTCTATTTGTTCTTTCACCAATACAGTGCAATCTGGTACAGTAGCTCTATAGTAAGTCTTGAAGTCAGTGTCAGTCCTTTGACTTTATTTTTCTTCAATACTGTTTGACTATTCTAGATATTCTGCATGTATATATAAACTTTCAAATCAGTTTGTCAGTATCCACAAATTAATTTGCTTGAGTTTCACTTGGGATTATACTGAATCTATAGATAAGATTAGGAAGACTTGACATCTTAACAATACTGAATTCCCCCCCCCCCCATTAACATAGAATACTCTCCATTTATTTACATCTTTGACTTGAGTTTTCTAGTTTTTCTCATGTTCTTTAAGCATTTCATTTTTGAAACAAAGTGTTCTATTTTTAATTTCCATATAAACAATGTTGTCTTTTCAATTTCAAATACAGTTGTTCACTGCTAACATATAGGAAAGCAACTGACTTTTGCATGTTAACCTTGGGTCCTGCAACTTTTTTATAATCGTTTATTAGTTCCAAGAGTTGTTTTGTTGATTCTCTGGGACTTTCTACATAACCACTTTATGTCATCTGTGAACAAAGATAATTTTATTTCTTCTTTCCCAAACTGTATATTTTTATTTCCTTTTCTTGTCTTATTTCGTTAGCTAGGACTTCTAATACAATATTGAATAGGAGTGATGAGAGGAAAATCTTCCCTTTTCCCTAATCTTAGGGAGGAATTTACCAGTTTCTCATTATTAAATGTGATGTTAGCTGTAGGCTTTTTGTAAATGTTGTTTATCAAGTTGTAGAATTTCCCCTATCTTCCTAATTTACTCAGTGTTTGTCATAAATGGATGTTATATTCTTGCTAATATTTTTCTGCATCTATTGATATGATTATATGATTTTTCTTTTCTAGCCTATTGATGTAATAGGTTATATTATTTGATTTTGGAATTCTGAGCTAGTCTTGTATACCAAGGATAAATCCCACTTGATGGATAATTATTTTGTTTTTACTTTTCTATATTTATTTTGAGACAGAGAGAGAGAGAGAGAGAGAGAGAGAGAGAGAGAGAGAGAATCCCAAGCAGGCTCCACACTGTCAGCATGGAGCCTGATGAGGGGTTCAAACTCACAAACCGTGAGATCATGAGCTGACCCAAAATCAAGAGTCAGACACTTAACTGAGCCACCCAGGCACCCCTGGACATTTCTTTTTGTACATTATTGGATTTAATTTGCAAATATTGTGTTGAGGATATTGCACATAAAGTTCATAAGTCCTATTCATCTACAGTATTCCTCCCTTATAATGTCTTTGTTTGGTTTCAGTACTGGAGTATATTTTGAAACCTTAATCTGATTTTAGAACCCATGGTTTTTAACTACCATATTCTACTACCTGAATGGCTTTTGACACTTGACTTTCTACCAAGAACCAGGAATTGTTAGGTATTTTCACATATATTGTCACATTTTTCTGAATCAGATAGAAGAAAAGATAATCCTGGAAGAAATAAGCAGTTCGGTCTCATTCCTAAAATGAGTATAATCATAATGTCCCCTCATGAGGTTTTTATGAGGAATAAACCATGCAATGAATAATAAACACTTAAAGTATTTAAATAATTCACATACAACGTGTTCTTTGGATGATAGTGCTCTAAATGAATACCTATCCTATTATTAGACACTTCTGCTTCGATGATGGGTAGGTTCTTCAGAATCAGCCTTTCTAAAATTAAATCTCTATTTCCATTTCTAAAACCCTGTTACCTTCTCTTCCATGTTACCTTTTTCCTTTAACAGTTTATAAGCTGACCTAGACATCAAGCTATAAAATGTGGAGTTACCATTTTTATTTCTCCTTTACCCAAAACTAATTGTTTTGTTTCTCTTAACTATGGGAAGTACTTCCTAGGGCATCTCCCTACCTTCAATATTTTATTCAACTCATTTTATACTCTCCTAACAGAATCATATTTCTGACTAAGGTCAAAACTAATTGATCTCATGATCTATTTTATTATAGCATTCAACAGCTTTATATTTTATTATATAAATAGCCAATATATTTTATTATAGCATTCAACAGCTTTATATTTTATTATATAAATAGCCAATATATTTTATTAGAGCATTCAACAGCTTTATATTTTATTATATAAATAGCCAATATATTTTATTAGAGCATTCAACAGCTTTAGCAAGCTAAAGCAAGCTTTAGATTAGCTACTTATCTAGCCACATACCTTAACATCTCAGCTTCACACTTTCTACTCAAGCCAGACTATAATACCTGCCTTTCTCATTAAGTATATATTCCATATATGTATTCATGCTATTTTTTTTATACAACATGGCTTGGCTTTCTCTTCCACTTTTAAAATATCCCATTCATCCCTACAAGCCCAAAAAGACATCTCTTTCTTCCTGAAGATTTTATACACATTAATATAGCTCCTGGCTTCAGGCTTCCATATTTTCCCTTGAACAATATAGCATCTAATACACTGTTTTATAGGTTTATGTGCCTGCCTTCCTGCTAGACATGAGTTCCTTGAAATCAGGAATTACCTACTTGAATTTTGTATCCACAGTGCTTAGCATAGTGCTTGACACATAGTTGATATTCAACAAATCTTGTTGAGTTGAATACGTAAATATTTTAAATAATACTCCCAAATTTTACTATCTTATTTTTAAAGCAAAATTTAAAAATTAACTATTACTATTACAAATGGTGATGGCTAAAGGAGAAATATAAAATCAAGTATTTAAAAATGTAATTAAAAAAAGAGATGATCACATTTTCATGGTGCAAAATATATACATGAATTTCATTTATCACTGTAAATATCAAATAAGATACCTTTTTTAAAGAAATGCAAAAAAACCTATAAGAGATTCCACTTCACCAAAATTAAACATGTAGAAGATGTCTTTTCAGATTAATTACAATGACATTGTAACAGAGTTTAGAAACGTTTAATCGATACATATTTTCAGTAATGTATTGATAAAAGCCATGGATGAGCAAACTGATGCTTCCAGAACAGTCATATTATAACACTGTAAAACATCTTCTCAAGTTCTACAATCACTGAAATAAAGCACCATAGGAACTCTGCAGGCCCAATCACCCACTTTAGAAGAGGCAGAAGGGGACCATACCACTGTTCTTGCTGAAATTTCAACATGAAGCATAAGTACTATATTAAGATCAAACAAAACAAAAATGTTTTACCCATGAACTAATTGTGACCGCTAGTCTTCCTATTCATCAGAAAAAAAAAAAAGGAATGAGATACTCTAGAGCAGCAAGAGAAGGAAACCAACTATGTACAGCCTATAGTCTATTACTGTACAATAATCCATGAGCTAAGAATACTTTTGATATTTTTAGAAGTTTGTAAAAAGAAGAAAAAGAAAAGCAGAGGAATAAGAGGAGGAAAAGGAGAGAAGAAGTATAAGACATAAACCATGCACATTCCACTAAGCCTAGAATATTTACTATATGGCCCTGTGGAAAAGTTTGCTAATCCTTCCTTTTGAGCAGTACTACCTAACAAAACTTCCTGTGATGGTAGATACCCTCTGTATCTTTGCTGTCCCAATACAATAGTGACAAAAAACCCAAGTAACTATTGAGTCCTTGAAATGTTATTAGACAGTCTGGTGGCTACCACACTGGATAACACAGCGCTAAAGCACAAATTTTCCTGTTCCAATAGTTCTGAACCTTCAAATGCCATGAGCAATGAACAAAATAGAAACCAAGCCACTATTGCCTGATCAGTATTTAGTTATTTAGTTAATCTAACTCCTCCTCAAAGATTTTCCTTTCCTTCCATTTCATACCCTTTATTATTCTATCTCCCTATTTCTTTCCAATGTATCTCCAGCCACCTTGCTAACCCATTCTCTTATGTTTTAAATTGAAAAGTAGAACACAAGGACAACCTAGGATCCTAATTCAAAGATAGATCTATTTCTGTAAGATTAAGTCAAAACTCTAAATCAGTGCGCTTAAAGGAGTATAGTAGAAGGAGTTTAATTTTTCTTTTTTGGTACTTGGTTAAATCATACAGATCTGACAGACACATTATGAACTGGCCTAAAGATCCAACCACCATGTATAATGTAATTTCTGTAGAAAATTCTATTCAGAGTTCTAAACACCTAAACTAAAAACTTGCCACAAACTTTATGACAAACTAGGAATAAATTGTGTATAGTGTAACAATAAAAATCACTTACCAGTTGTGCAGTACTATGAGTCATGAAACATATTTACTTAAGTCCTATGGAAATTTTTATACAACTTCATATATAATACAAATACTCTGCATTTGGAACTAGCTAGTGCCTTAATACTTGCTTGCCCTTGATAATCACCTCTCTTCCAAGGCAGTTTTATTCTATCACAATGACACTTCCAAAATTAAACAAATCTTCCTCAGCATACAGGCAAAAACTTTTATTGCAAAAAGAATTGGACTACAATATCACCCTTAAAACATTTTCCAAAGCTGCATTCTTTTTAATATTTTACTTTATTAACCACAAGGTTTAAGACAAGTTTTGCCGTGTAATATATGTACATTATTTCTTAGAACTTAGAATTACACTTCCAGTTTGCTAATTTCAGATCAATTCAGAAAGTGAAAATTAATTTTTGTGCCAAAGGAATTGTTTTTGTTAGATTTTCCTTTGAACTGTAAGTTAGCAACCTTTAATACACTTTTTTGTTAGGTAAAAACATAAAATGGGCAATACATAAATGCTGAGAATATCATTCAATCATGTTTTTAAGTAGCTATCAAATGCTCTCTTTAGTAAGCTTCTCAAAGGGAAGTGACTATGTCTAGAGTAAATGATACCAAGCATCATAAAAATACGCCAATGATTTTTATCTGTCAAAAAATGGCTAGTAAAGGAAAAGTACAATTTCTATGGGCAGGAGAGGGAAAGAAAGACCTATTCCTCATTATCTTTATTATTCCTTAGAACCTTTATTTTTTTCCTTTTTTCAATTTAAATTTTAATTAGTTAACATACACTGCAATATTGGTTTCAGGAATAGAATTCAGTGATTCATCACTTACATATAACACCCAGTGCTCATCACAAGTGCCCTCCTTAGTGCCCATCACCCATCTAGCCCATCTCCCACCCACCTCCCTCGGACAACCTATAGTTTGTTCTTTATCACTAAGAGTCTAGGGGTTTGTTTCCCTCTCTTTTCTACCACTCCCTTCCCATATGTTCATCTGTTTTGTTTCTTAAAGTTCACATATGAGTAAAATCATATGGTATTTGTCTTTCTCTGATTGACTTATTTCACCTAATACATTCTAGCTCCATCCATGTCATTGCAAATGGCAAGATTTCATTCTTTTTGATGGCTGAGTAATATTTTATTGTATAAATATACCACATCTTCTTTACCCATTCATTAATCAATGAACATTTGGACTCTCTCCATAGTTTGGTTATTGTTCATAATGCTCCTATAAACATTGGGGTGCATGTACCCCTCTGAATCTGTATTTTTCTATCTTTTGGGTAAATACCTAAAACTATAACTGCTGGATTGTAGGGTAGTTCTATTTTCAGTTTCTTGAGGGACTGCAATACTGTTCTGCCGAGTGGCTGCACAAGTTTGCATTCCTACTAACTGTGCAAGAGGGTTCCTCTTTCCCTGCATCCTCGTCAAAACCTGTTCTTCTGTTGTTAATTTTAGCCATTCTGACAGGTGTGAGGCATTATCTCATCATGGTTTTGATTTGTATTTCTCTGATGATGAGTGATGCTGAGCATCTTCTCATGTGTCTGTTAGCCATCTGGGTGTCTTCTTTGGAATGTCTATTCATATCTTCTGCCATTTCTTCACTGGATTATTTGTTTTTGGTGTACTGAATTTGATAAGTTCTTTATAGATTTTGGATACCAACCCTTTATCAAATATGTCATTTGCAAATATCTTCTCCCATTCTTTTTTTTAAATTTTTTAACATTTATTTATTATTGAGAGACAGAGAGAGACAGACCATGAGCAGAGAAGGGGCAGAGAGATAGGGAGACACAGAATCTGAAGCAGGCTCCAGGCTCTGACCTGTCAGCACTGAGCCCAACACAGGGCTCGAACTCACGAACTGCGAGATCATGACCTGAGCCGAAGTCAGACACTTAACCGCCTGAGCCACCCAGGCCACCCTTTTCCCATTCTTTAGGCTGCCTTTTAGTTTTGTGGATTGTGTCCTTCACTGTGCAGAAGCTTTTTACCTTGATGAAGTCCCAATAGTTTATATTTGCTTTTGTTTCCCTTGCCTTCAGCGACATGTCTAGTAAGAAGTGGTTCCAGCCAAAGTCAAAGAGGTTGCTGCCAGTGTTCTCTAGGATTTTGATGGTTTCCTGTCTCACAGTTAGGTTCTTCACCCATTTTGAATTTGTTTTTGTGTATGGTGTAAGAAAAGTGGTCCAGATTCATTCTTCTGCATGTCATTGCCCAGTTTTCCTAACACTATTTGTTGAAGAGACTGTCTTTTTTCCATTCAGTCATCTTTCCTACTTAGTTCTCTATTCTGTCCCACTGATCTATGTGTTTGCTTTTGTGTTAGTACCATACTGTCTAGATGACTACAATTTTGTAATATAGCTTGAAATCCAGAATTGTGATGCCTCCGGTTTTGTTTTTCTTTTTCAGGATTGTTTTGGCTATTCAGGGTATTTTCTGGTTCCATACAAATTTGAGGATTGTTTGTTCTAGTTCTGCAAAAAATGCTGGTGATATTTTGATCAGGATTGCATTAAATGTGTAGATTGCTTTGGGCAGTATAGTCATTTTACCAATGTTTGTTCTTTCAATCCATGACATGGAATGTTTTTCCATTTTTTTGTGTCATCTTCAATTTCTTTCACAACAGTTCTATAGTTTCCAGACTATAGATCTTTCACTTCTTTAGTTAGGTTTATTCCCAGGTATCTTATTGTTTCGGGTGCAATTGCAATTGGGATTGATTCCTTGATTTCTCTTTCTACTGCTTCATTATTGGTGTATAGAAACCCAACAGATTTCTGCACGCTGATTTTATATCTGTGACTTTGCTGAATTCATGTGTTATAGAAAATTTTTGGTGGAGTCTTTTGGGTTTTCTACATAGAGTATCAATCATGTCATCTGCAAATAGTGAAAATTTGACTTCCTTGATGATTTGGGTGCCTTTTACTTCTTTTTTTTAAATTTGATTGCTGAGGCTAAGGTTCCTGACCATAGGGGAAAGGCTTTCTGTTTTTACTCATTCAGGATGATAATAACTGTGGGTCTTAAGTATGTGGCCTTTATGATGTTGTGATATGTTCCATCTATCGCTACTTTGTTGAGGATTTTTTATCAAGAATGGATGCTGTACTGTGTCAAATGCTTTTTCTGCATCTACTGACAGGATCATATGGCTTTATCCTTTCATTAATGTAGTGCATCACATTGATTGATTTGCAAATATTGAACCAGCTCTGCAGCCCAGGAATAAGTCCTACTTGATAATGGTGAATAATTCTTTTAATGCACCACTGAATTCGATTTGCTAATATCTTGCCGACAATTTTTGCATCAATGTTCATCAGCGATATTGGCCTGTAATTCTCCTTTTTAGTGGGGTCTTTATCTGGTTTTGGAGTCAAGGTAATGCTGGCTTCATAGAATGAGTTTCCAAGTTTTCTTTTCTATTTTTTGGAATAGTTTGAGAAGAACAGGTATTAACCCTTCTTTAAATGTCTCCTACAATTCCCCTGGGGAAGCTATCTGGCCCAGGACTCTTATTTATTGAGAGATTTTTGAAGACTGATTCCATTTCTTTGCTAGTAATGGGTCTATTCAAATTTTCTATTTCTTCCTGTTTCAGTTTTGATAGTTTGTGAGTTTCTAGGAATTTGTCCATTTCTTCCAGATTGCCCAGTTCATTGGCATATAATTTTTCATAATATGTTTTAATAATTGTATTTCTTTGGTTTTATTTGTAATCTCTCCTCTTTCATTCATGATTTTTCTATTTAGGTCCTGCCTCTTTGATAATTCTGACTAGAGGGTTATCAATTCTGTTCATTTCCTCAGAGAGCCAACTCTTAGTTTCATTGATATGTTCTACTGGGTTTTTTGTTTGTTTGCTGCTATATAATTTATTTCTTCTCCAATCTTTATTATCTTCCTTCTTCTGGCTTTAGGCTTTATTTGTTGTTCCTTATCTAGCTCTTTTAGATATAAGGTTAGGTGTTGTATTTGGGACTTTTCTTGCTTTTGAGATAGTTCTGAATTGCAGCATACTTCCCTCTTAGGCCTGCCTTTGCTGCATCACAAAGGGTTTGGACTGTTGTGTTTCATTTTCATTTCTTTTCATATTTTTAAAAATTTCTTATTTCCTAATTAACCCACTTATTCCTTAGTATTCCTCCATGTGTTTGAGAGCTTTCCAAATTTTTTCTTGTGGTTGAGTTCAAGTTTCATAGCATTGTGATTTGAAAATAAGCATGGTATGATGTTTACTTTTCTGCACTTGTTGAGGCCTGATTTGTGATCCAGTATGTGATATATTTTGGAGAATGTTCCATGTACATTCAAGAAGAATGTGTGTTCTGCTGCTTTAGAATGAAATGTTCTCAATATATCTGTTCAGTCCATCTGGTCCAGTATGTCATCCAAAATCATTCATTGTCTCCTTGCTGATTTTCTGCTTAGGTGATCTGTCCATTGCTATAAGTGAGGTGTTAAATTCCTTTACCATTATTGTATTATTATCAATGAATTTCTTTATGTTTACTAGTAATTGATTTCTATATTTGGGTTCTTTCAAGTTGGGACATAAATATTTACAATTGTTATATCTTTTTGATGCATAGACCTCTTAATTATGATATAATGCTCTTTTTCATCTTTTGTTACATTCTTTGTTTTAAAATCTAGTTTGTCTTACCTAAGTATGGCTACTCTGGCTTTCTTTTGACATCCATTAGTATGACAGGTGGTTCTCCATCCCCTCACTTTGAATCTGCTAATGTCTTTAGGTCTCAGATGAGTCTCTTATAGCCAGCATAGAGATGGATCTTGTTTTTTTTTCCATTCTGATACCCTGTGTCTTGATTGGAATATTTAGTCCATTTGCATTCCAAGTGATAATTTAAAGATATGACTTTCATGCCATTGTGTTACCTGTAGAGTTGGTGTATCTGGTGATGCTCTCTGGTCCTTTCCAGTCTTTGTTGCTTTGTGTCTTTTTTTTTTAACTCCACTCAAAGAGTGCTCCTTAAAATTTCTTGTAGGGCCACAAACTCTTTCAGTTTTTCTTTGTCTGGGAAACTCTTTATCTCTCCTTCTATTCTGAATGATAGCCTTCCTGAATGGAGTATTCTTGGCTGCATATTTTTCCATTCAGCAGGCTGAATATATCTTGCCACTCCTGTCAGGCCTGCCAAGTTTCTATGGACACATCCGCTGTGAACTTATCTGTTTTCCCTTGTAGGCTAAGGACTTTTTTTCCCTTGCTACTGTCAGGATTCTTTCCTTATGTGTGTATTTTATGAATTTGACTATGATATGTCTTAGCATTGGATGGCTTTTGTTGAATTTAATGGAAGTTCTCTGTGCTTCTTGGATTTTTATGTCTGTGTCCTTCCCCAGATTAGGGAAATTTTCAGTTATAATTTTCCCACATAAACCTTCTGCCCCCTTTTCTCCATCTTCTGGAACTCCTATGATATGAATGTTATTATATTTAATAAATTGCTGAGTTCCCTACATCTGCCTTTATGATCACTGACCTTTGTTTCCCTCTTCTTTTCAGCTTCATTATTTTCCATAATTTTATCTTCTATATTGCTAATTCACAACACTGCCCTGTCCATCCTTGATGTTATAGCATGCATTCAGGTTTGCATCTCGGTTATAGCAGTTTTAACTTTGGCCTGACTAAATTTTAGTTTTATTTCTTCAAAAAGGGATTCTCCGGTGTCTTCTATATTTTTTCGTAGCTCAGATAGTATCATTATAATCATTGTTTGAAATGGTTTGATGTTGATCTAGCTATGTTTGTGAGACAAGACAAGCCCAGGATCTCCTTACTATTCCACCATCTTAACTCCTCCTTCTCATAATCTTTTAAATGAGTTTTTCATGCAGTACAATTGTATGAAAAAGTGAAGTGTGTGCCTACATAAGTGTTTGGAAACTCCAGAGTCCTTTTCATTAGAACGACAATGTACCCAGATAATTGACTGATTTTTAACGTTCTCAGGATGTTGTACTATCATTAATATTTATCCAAATTGTCCAAAATATGCTTAACAACAGAAAATATTAAATATCTAATACAAAATCTTCTGACAGATTTAAAGGAGTACTAATCACTGGCAAATTACTGGGGAAAATATTATATATAGAAACATATCAATGATAACTTTGAGTTTAAAATTTTCTTGAGGAACCTAAGATCCTTCAAAGTTCACATGGTTTCCATTACCTGAAAATTACCAGATTTTATTAAACTCCGTATTATTTTGGCAGATAGAGACTTAGAAGAATTCTTATTTTTGTTGTGCATACATCCTGGACAAAGAAATTCAAGGCATAATACTTCATTTAATATTCTCTCACAGATTTAGTGCTATAAAAATGAGAAATTCAAATGAATTATAACCAGCATTCAAGGAATAATAATTGAATGGAAAAGCGGTAATAATTTTGGCTGGACAGATGGCAAATCTAAATACTCTGAGATTAAGAAGAGAATTAAAAAGGATCTTAGAGATCGATAGTCTGTTTTTGTTTTAAACCAGTACACTGATTCCTTCCTTTATATCCTATATACAGTTTCAGTTCCAATATTTCAATTAACAAGGAGTTATCTAACTCCCAACCAGTCAATTTTGCCTTTGGAATATTCTAAATGTTATAAAAGTCTTTTTGGCAAAAATATAAACTACCTATAATTTTCTCCTTATGTTTCTCTCTTTAAATTCTAGTTGGGCTCTATCAGCTGCCAGTAGTAATTCGAGGAATTAACCTGAACTCTGAAATGGAGTGTCATAGAAGTCTACTCTAAGGCCTAAGAGTCCACTACAAAAATAATGGGCTCTGAGGATTGGGGATACAAACATGGTCCATTTCATGACAGGTTAACACAATAAAGATTATAAAAAAAATGTTCAATGGATAAACTCTCATCTGTGCCTATAATTTTAGTTTTGACTTTGAATCTCATTTGCAAACTCTTCTGAGGAAGTTATTTTCTCCCCTCGCACAGTGTTGTTATAAAGATTTGATAAGAAGATTAAAATACTTAGAAAAATAGGTACTATAAAACCACTGATGTTGTTATTTACTACGTTGTAATGGTGGTGGCAGTGATGGGCTTGCTATTTTTATCAGGATTTTCATAAGAATAGAAAACAGATTAATCAAGATGTGGAATTGGCAGAATAAAAACGCAAGACTGGTGTATCTTAAATCATAATGTACACAGAATTATTTGGGAGCTTCTTTTAATGCAGACTCTCTGTACCCACCCCCATTGATTCCCATTCATTAATATGTAGTCTGCACTGTACTCCCAAATGGAATGGAATGGGCCACATTTGGAGAGTCACACGTTTTTCCCCAAAATAACAGAGTCTAACTCTAACAGAAAACATAAAAATGTTAATGATGAAATAATATTTTGTAAACTTTAGAAATAGAGGAGTAATTTGGGAAACAAAAGTCTTCTTGATAAGAATCAATTTCTACATATGGATGCACAATAATGTATAGAAATGTAAGGTTGTCTACCATTTACAGATTATAAAAATATGTAAAGAGATCAAATGTCCTTTTAATTATCTTAATATTTGACAGGGACTTGAAAAACCAAGTACACAAGCAATTAGGAGGAACATCCAAATGAGAGGAATGACAACATCACTAAGACTAATGCTGGCTCACTTACTTGGACAATATCACTCTAATAATAGGGCAGATTTTTCTCAAAGACCCTCAAAAAAAAACAAACACAATCCATGTGCTTCAAAAATCTCACTCTGGCTGAGTCACAAGTAAAGCAGTAGAGTAGTAGTATTGGGGAGAAATTTATATCAAAGGCTGGATATAAGAATAGAAGTTAATGCTACTATTTACCCTCTATGTGACCATGAGCAAGTTGCTTAGCTCTTGGGAACCTCAATCTTCTGTCTTGTAAAAAGGCGAACACAGTATCTGTCCCCTTTTAAGGTATTGTTGCATAAATCAAATGAAAAAATAAGTGAGAAAGTACTTCCAAAATTTATAAACACTACCACGTGGATGGCATATGGGTATATGCAGAGCCTTACTATATAACCACCATCAAATCCATGGAAGGTCAATATGGCTTCAGGAGAAGTAATGACAGGTTTTGGATACACTTTTAATCTTAAACATTTCTGTGAGAAAGGTAGGAATCAGTGAGAAGTATCACTTAAGACATGCAGGCACAAAAACAATTTTCACCTTCTGACTGAGTTTTTTAGTGACTTCTAAGGTGCATTTAATGAGTACATCGCCATAACTGTAAATGACTCTGGGAAGAACAAACACTGGAGTACCTTGACTACTAAATTCTGAAATGTATCCAAACCATCTGCCATTATTATGAGGTTCTTGTTATTCTTATCCATTCTCACCACGGAGTACTAGTAATACTCCATGTATTACTAGTGATGAACAGGGCCCTAAAGTTCTCCTCGGCTTAATTAAACATTAGACAGGCTTATTCCTGACTCTGGTACCTTTATCTTCCTTTTCTTGAAGCATTTACTTTAAAAACTTTCTAACTGCAAATTCCTTCTCTACAACTTTTGAGATACAAATTTTTTAAAGTGTATTGTGTTCCAATCCAGGACTATCTTTCTCCAGGATCTGGCAGCTAATCCTTCCAGGTGTAAACATCAAAGAAGCTAGTGCCCCCATCTCCCAATCCCTGTGGGAGGACAGGAGCCTAACTTCAGCCCTCTTCCAAGTTAAAACTACCGCCTATCACAAAGATAAGAGAAAATTTAATTTTCTTTTGGATAAAGCAAATCAGCAAATACACATGGCCTGTGTTCTCTCTCACACCATACTTACAAACGTCCTCACCCTTCGTTTCATAAATAAAATAAATTTAATAATAATAATTAATTAAATTATTATTAAAACATCATAATAAATCTTAAATAAAATCTTCCCTGCCTGTTTAACTTCGTCCAGTGCAATTTTTGATTCAACATTGATGAGACTTCTTAGGACAGAAAAAAAAAAGTTTCAATTTGCAATCATGGAAATAGCAGACTAGAAGAAACGGTAACACGTGATAAAGATACAAGGTAAACAAACTATCCTTCCTGAAAAGGTTGCTACCAGTCCTATGAATTAACACGAAGCTTGGAATCATACATGTCTAAATATAATTGGTCTTGGGCAAGAAAAATTTTTGTACAAAATTATAACACTGTCTAAAGGAATCTGGACTGTGTTTTCCAGATTGCCAAAACTCAACACAACGGCTGATAGCTGCTGCTTTGGCAAATGTGAAAGAACGCTAAAGAAAATGTTGCCTTCTGGTAAAAGAGAGAAAGGGGGTGGTCTTCAGTCTTTATTCTTTTTTATGAGACTTTACATACATGGTTAAACCAAAATGAACATACCCAGATAGAAAAAAGCCTACATTTTTATTTTAATAGATATAAATATGAAGGAATTCATTAAGTTACTATACTCTTACCATTCTTCCATTATGATTTTTAACAAATTATATTTCCATGTCATATGTTAATGAAAACATGATCTGGTCTGTGTGAGCACAGAATGTGAGCATATGTACTGGTCTGTGTGAGCACAGAATACAACTGTAACTATTCATATAGCATGTTGCCTTTCCATTACTATAACTGTGTATGAATATATTCATGTATTACATGACTGATGAGTTTTAACTAAGCCTAAATATAAATCTCAATATTTGAAAATTATGTTGTAAAGCCTCTATCCTTTTTTTTTTTTTTAATTAGTGCCACACCGTTCAACCTCATTACTAAGTAATGGCAGTTTGTCCACTTCAAAGTCATTTAACTTGGCCTCCTTCTGTCATGTTTAACTGGTAGGGAGAGTCATGTTTCACAGTTAAAGACTGCGTGTGATTAATATCCATAATTATAAGATATGACTGAATTAAAATCAATAACCCTTTTATTTGCAGTAGATATCTCGTAAGCCTTAATTGCTGATTTAGTAGTTAATTGAGAAAATCCTTGTTAATGATCTGATGTAGCTCTGAGGGAATGTTGAATGAGTGAGAAATTGTTCTTTGGTAGAAACAATTTTCCCAACTGTGTATGGCTGATCCTGGAGAAATGTGAACGGAATGGACAATGGAATCAGCAGTTCAATTTCTCTCAGCCACACAGTTACCCATGACAAACAGGCTGAAAATAATTTGGAATTATTCTCCTTAGTGAGAATCCTGATCAAGGGCACTGGTAACATACGAAAAACCCCAAAAAACTCAGAATAATATTCCCTAGAACTTATTTTTCAGGCATGCATGGAACGCATTCTATTAAAAGAACACCTCTTCGTTCATATTTTCTACATTCATCTGTCTTTTGCTTGTCTACTTCTTCTGTCTGTATCCCTCAGTCCTTACTTTGCTGCTGAGATAATTGCTCCTGGAAAAGAGATTGTTAATGGTTCTGGCGGCATAAATTCTTCAGCATTTAACATCTCATCTCATCTGCGTTAGCCTCCTTCTGCTAATTTAAAAATCATTGCCCTTCACAGCCTTTACAGAAGGATCTCTCATTTTAAATATGTGTTATTTAGAAAAGAAGTACAGTCAATTCCATGAGACAATCCCTGTTTATAGAGGAAGGAGGAAAGAAAACATTCAGTGAAGCCCAAAGGGTGCTGTGTACTGTCCTAGGTATTTCAAATACATTATTTATTCTAATTCTGACAACCACCATGAGAAGTGCTTATTTACACATTATAGATTAAAAAATAAGAAACTAAGGCTCGCAGATGTTGGGTAATTTGCCCAGAGACCAATAGCTAGTGAGTAATGAAAACAAGGATTTGAAACACAACTTCAAATCTATGCTTTCTTCTTCTATTTTTTCGCCAGCAAAAGGATGCATGTATAAAATAATCTGAATTTGGAATAAAAACATCAGTGTTGAAAAACATGTTTTGAATAAGTACGCTTGCATGCAAATTGTAATGTGTTCAAGTCAAAACTCTTGATATGTGTCGTATAATGTACACCAATGTTTCCCAAACTGTGTAACTGTGCCCTGGGATGTCACAGCAAATTCACCAGGAAGTATGGAGTATCTTAAATTTTTAAGAGAAAATACAGTGATACTTGACATTTGTCAGATTGCCGCAAACTAATAGCTTGACGTAGTTCAGTTTTGGGAGTAGATTGTGCTAAAATCCTTTCAATGGCATCTCTTGGCATAGCTGGATTTTCAATGATTGCTGTGAAAAGAACCAAATACTAAGCAATAAACAATTGTGGAAGAGTTTAAAAATTAGGGTCCTGGTGGCATCTACTGTGGTTCTGATCTCTTAGACGTGTGCCATACTCAAATAGATACATATATCCCATTAGTAATTGTACTTATCTAAAAATTAAATGAAATTATTTTTTATAATCTACATGTATTATTTTCCTCAAATATCAAATAAGTGGTTAGGACCTAAGAATTTACTAAGTTATTTGGACTTCACTGCTTAATAAATGAAACTTTGAAGTATTTCTTTTGGTCTTAGGACATAGTTACAATATGAGTGAGGACTAAGCACCCCATGAAAAAAGAAAACTTGGGAATCTCAGGAAACATTCAACATCTTCTTCTTCTATAATAAAGAGGTCTTGTGATCTGTACATATAAACTAATCATGTGGGTAAGCCGGAAATAAATGAAGATTTTTCTGCTCATGCTTCAATTTGTTGTATTTTAGAGCTAAAGTCAAGGTAATCTCACAGAAGACTGTATTTCAAAGGAATATGTAATTCAAAACATGTCTTAAGGTGAGCATGTGGCCACACCCTCTGAGGCTTTGAAATTGGCAAATTTACCTTGTGACCTGGGTATTGCCATAGGTGCTGTATAGTGTAAAGGACAGAGGACTTGAATCCCAATTCCAGTTCTGTCATTTTTTACAAAACTTGTCAAAAAATTAGTCATGCCGTCCTTACCTGAGAATGAATAGAATTCAATGAGAAGCCCTACTTCCTGTATTTCTATTGTAAGAATTAAAATTAATATGAGCCAAAGTCGGTTCCAGGCAAAAACTAGATGCTTAATAAACATTACTGCCTTCCTCCTGAGTTCACCCTCCCGCTTCATAGAGGATCAATAATTAATACTTATACCTCATACCAAAGGATTGCCAACATTTCCTTCTATTTTATTCTACCCTGAATATGTTCTACAGATTAGAAAAACTAGTCTCAGAGACTCTCTCCAAGGCCTTATTCATTATTCAGGCAAGGTTTATATTGATTCTCTTTGGGTCATTTCTACCATCTCCCAAGTGACACTCCATTCGTAGTCTATTTAATTATCTGTCTTTTCTACAAATATTAGACCAATATCCCCCAAACACATATCCAAATATATCACCTACTTCTACTCAAAAGTCTTTAGTAGCTCCTACAGATTGCCTACAGAATTACGTCCAGATTACTGAGTACAACAACATGGCCCTCCATTAGAAATCTCCCTATTTTAGGGGCACTTGGGTAGTTCAGTCAGTTGAGTGTCCAACTTCAGCTCAGGTCATGATCTCATAGTTCGTGAGTTTGAGCCCCACATCTGGCTCTATGCTGACAGCTCAGAGCCTGGAGCCTGCTTCAGATTCTGTGTCTCCCTCTCTTTGCCCCTTCCCCACTCATGCTCTCTCAAAAATGAATAAACATTACAAAAAATTAGAAATCTCCCTATTTTAAAGCAACTTAGTCCAAGGGTTGAGAGTAGACTCAGTTTTGTGAATCAGAACTTTGTGAATATAACCAAGTTATTATCCTTTCCATGCCTCAAATTGCTCATCTAAAAATGGAAAAAATAATAGAACCTACCTGATATGATAGTAAATGAATAAAGATAAGTACTTAGAATAGTACTTGGCACAGAATAAATTCTGTTTAAGTGTTACATTATTCATTCTACTATTCACACACTCCTAATTTCAACAAACAGAACTGCAGGATATTCCCCGAACAAAGCCTACATTTTTGGATGTCTATGATTTTTCTTTCGTTTTCCTAGTATTTAAATTCCCTTTCTAAGCATATCGCCAGCCCACATCTTTGCAAATTATATCAGCTCATCAAAGCCTATGAAGTTTCCCCATATATCTTTCTTTTGCTTCTTATGGAAATTAATTTCTACCACTCATTTTACTGTTCACTTTCCACCCTGTATTGTCATCTCTTTTCTTCACAGCTCTATTCACAATTTATAAGTAAATATTTCCTTGTTGGCTAATTATAATTATATTCTTGGTATATTATTAAAATTCCAGACATTTACATGTGTGTTTTGTTCCCCTTGCACACACAGCTCTCATACAGCAATACCGAAGTAGCCCTGTGAGCGCTGGCCAATGAAATGTAAACAGAAGAAAGTGTGAAACTTCTACAACATGCCCTTTCTGTTGGCTGAAATGAGGATGCAGTGTTAGAACTAGAGCAATCATCTCTTTCCATGCGGTTATTTTGGGAACTGAGGTCTTTGCAGAGCAAAAGAGAAGTCATGTGGTTTTCAGATTGTGTGGACTATCACACCGTCTTTCAACTGACTACTTCCAGACTCTAAGAAAGAAAGAAATTTCTTATTCTTATTAAAACCAAGGTTGTGTGGGATATTCTGCTACTTGTAACCAAACCTAATCCAATTAACGCACATCTCTAAGCAATCAGATGGTTTTAGTCTTTTTTTCTTTTATTTAGAAAAACGTTGTAAATCTAATATCAACAGAGATACAAAGTCCCCTAAACTCTTACTTATGATGCAGTTATTGTACGACCTCCAAAAATATACAGTTAACCATCAAACAATGTCCAGATTCAAGGTGACAATCCCTCATGCAGTTGAAAATCTGCATGTAACTTTTCAACTCCCCCAAAACTAAACTGCTAATAACCTGCTGTTGATTGGAAGCCTTATCAATAACACAGTTGATTAACATAAATTTTCTGTGTTATATGTATTTTATACTTTGTCCTTACAATAAAATAAGGTAGATAAAATAAAATACTAAGAAAATACCAAGGAAGAAAACATACACTTACAGTATCATACTGTATTTAATCAAGAAAATCCACAGATAAGTGGACCCACACAGTTCTAATATGTGTTACTCAGGGTAACTGTAACTTGAGACTTCATTTGTTTAAACTTGGAATGTATTACCAACAGCTTGAATTAAAATGAGAATACTTTATATTTTATTTGGTATACATTAAAAGTATTTTACTACTTCAGTTGCATCTAACAATTTTATTCAGAGGAAATACTGACTCCTAGTGATCTAAGCTAGACCAATCTTATTCTTTTCCCCAGGAACTAGAAGGTTGAGCAAAGTGCACAAAGTTGGAAAGTGGTAGCTGAGTCATGTCAGAACAGCACTGTAGCAAAGGGCCCAAGTTCCCGCTTCTGCGACCCCAGGATGTTCACATTCCTGTTGGTGGCAGAAATTTTTGGTTGCCTTTCTAGAATTCACTTTCCCTTCCCCAGTCCTAACAGTACTTTATTGCCCCATTCATGTAGGTGAAATGGCATTATCTGATCTCTAATTCAAGATGTGTCCTCATTTTCTGAAGCCAACAGCATAATTCATCCCCATGTCATAGTTTCAGAATTAGGGGTAGTTATGTAACCTAGACCCAGGCTAGGTGCATGGGAGCTGACTCATAGCAGCTCCTCAAAGCCAACAGCAGTCAGTTACTACATAAAGCTGTCATTAAAAATTAAATTATGAACTCGTACTTAAATTATATGAATACTCAAAATATATCAATTCCTATTCATTGTATATTATTTTATTATACTTTCTTAGAATTTATCTTCTTCAGATTGGTAGAAATTCTACATACTACATATGCTACTAAGTATGCTACTTAGCATACTAAGTATGCTACTACATACCGTTTCCCAACTCTGCAGTCAGTGACATCACATTGGTAGCCAAGTAATATATGTTGTTCCAGTACTTTAAAACTACTGTCCCAATGAACAGGCAGTTCATTCACATAATCAATGAATGAATTAGTGAGGTTTCCCAACAGCTAGGATGTTTGCAAATCATTGTTGGATTGCAACCATAGGTTGGCTAGAGATACAAGAGTTGGCAAGTTAATAAAAGTATTCTGTGAGTTTTAATTAGTTATAGGGAATTTACATTGAAGAGTATTGTGTATTTTTTATTTGTGAATTGTGTGCTAAACACCCTTTTCATGAGTAAAATTTATAATGATCTTACGTACATAGATACATGGTTGTATTTTTTTTCAGAGAGCTGATTTTAATCATTTAGCAGCAAACCAATGCCTAAGCTAAGTAGTTAGTGTATGACTTTCCATGAATGAACAAGTGCTAAAATTAGTCCAGTCAGAGTGGAATCTTGGGATTTTGACTCAATGATTGAAACAGACATTTCTCCCCCACACCTCCCTCCCTCCCTCTCTCTCTCCCTCTCTCTCTCTGTCTCTTTCTCTCTCTCTCTCTCTCTCTCTCTCTCTCTCTCTCTCTCTCTCTCACACACACACACACACACACACACACACACACACACACACACACACTTGCTCTTGATATAAACCAGGAAGAATATACCCCAAGTAGCCTGTGGCTGCAGTCCTATGGTACAACAGAGTCGATGTCAGAGGGGTACAAAGGAAGGAAGGAGAGAGAAAGAAGCTAATTTCTTGGTGAAACTTTTGAGGTGCTGGATCAAACCAACACTATGGCAGGCACATGAGCCAATTAATTTCCTCTTTGTTTAAGGAAGTTTAAGTGGGATTTTCTGTCCCTCCTTAGATCTAACTATCTAGCTATTTAACTTTGCAAACTATCTCACTTCCCTTTCAAGAGACATCCTTCTTTTTTTTCCTCAAATTTTTTAAACAAAGTTTGTGACTCAGTCTTCTAAAAGATTAGTCACGAGATTTGGAAAGGGAAAGAATTATGATATATTGTTCTTATGAAAGGTACAATTTATTGTGAAATACACAAAAGATTCATTCTCAAGAGAATGTACTGGGAGGCACAAAAGTAAAAGATTTGGAATGAGTGCTGCTTTTCAAGAATCTCCAGATTGTTGTGGACAATATACTTAGTTTGGTAGAGATGACATTCTCCTACTCAGATCCTAGACCCAACAGGTCTTAGGAAGCCACGGGAAGGCTTACTTACCAGCCTTTTATACCATCAACTTTATGTTCCTGAAATTATAACAATATTTTATGATTGTGAAGTCACTTAGCAAGCCAGGTCACCTGTATCTAATACCCACAATTCATGTACAATTGTGTATTATGCCATTGTCTGCAGATTATAAAGTAATTAAAATGTATATTATTGTGTTTACCCAATATGCAACATAGCTACATCACGATGACCAGTCTGGGAATGTAGCGTCAAAAGGTCTAACCATGTACCATCACAAGTGTGTATATTGCTTTCATTCACAAATACCTTAACAGACAGGGAATTAGATACTGGGAGTAGGGCAAAGGCAGCAGATCCTCAGAGAAATTTATCTGTTTGAAATTTGTGATGTAGTTAACATGGAACAAAAGCACTTGGATATTCTCCCCCTTTCCACTTTCAACTTTCCATGGGAAAGTTCCAGCCCATGATGGTACAGAGCAGTCAATTAGCCAATCAAGTTACTGATTTTGGTTATTAGATAAGCAACAAAAGACAAAAAATTCTAGGGCTACAATATTATCTTTAGTATATCTAATGGTATAGAGTGATTTAAAATGAGAGAACCCTAAAACTAACCTTGAAAATCCTACCTCAAGGCTGGGATTGATACTCCATTCCTGTAGGTTACCATGCTAAAAAAAAAATCTTCTATTTCTTATAACCATAAAGCTGAAGCTACTAAATATCAAATACAGAAACTGATTCTCTGGGATGCTTAACTAAAATACCAGCTAAATTCACGACCTCACTAATTCTTTTATATGAAAGATATGATATTGATAGGAAATTAAGGTTATCATTGAAATAAGGGTATCCCAGGAGGATTCAAAGGATTTGGAAACTCTCAATTCTTGAAAATGCTCTGTAATGTTCCCACTGTGTCTTTCTTGCCATACAGATCTAATAATTTACCCAATTCAAACATTTATAGCCTCTCTACTGTTCCAATTGGTGAAATGCAAAATCAGAATAGAGAATATAAGTATTATACCCAAAATAAGTTTTGTATATTTAAAAGTTTATATTATAAAAAATGGTATTTTGTACAGGAGTATTTTGGGAACACTCACTCATGAAGAGTAGAGTATGATTTTGGATCAGGCTTAAGTCTTTGTTACAGGTGAACATACAACAATTTGGAACTCAACAGCTTGCAGGTAGCTAATTGTGATTCTAAGAATTTGTTGGTTTAGTCAAAGCAAAACTAGATCAACAGGTGGCTTATGCTAGGTAATATTTAAAGTCCCTGCTCGCACTCTCAACAATAGCCAAATTATGGAAAGAGCCTAAATGTCTATCAACTGATGAATGGATAAAGAAATTGTGGTTTATATACACAATGGAGTACTACATGGCAATGAGAAAGAATGAAATATGGCCCTTTGTAGCAACGTGGATGGAAATGGAGAGTGTGATGCTAAGTGAAATAAGCCATACAGAGAAAGACAGATACCATACGTTTTCACTCCTATGTGGATCCTGAGAAACTTAACAGAAACCCATGGGGGAGGAGAAGGAAAAAAAAAAACAGAGGTTAGAGTGGAAGACAGCCAAAGCATAAGAGACTCTTAGAAACTGAGAACAGGGGCGCCTGGGTGGCTCAGTCGGTTAAGCGGCCGACTTCGGCTCAGGTCATGATCCCGCGGTCCATGAGTTCGAGCCCCACGTCGACAGCTCAGAGCCTGGAGCCTGTTTCAGATTCTGTGTCTCCCTCTCTCTGACCCTCCCCCATTCATGCTCTGTCTCTCTCTGTCTCAAAAATAAAAAACAAAAAACAAAAACTGAGAACAAACTGAGGGTTGATGGGGGTGGGAGGGAGGGGAAGGTGGGTGATGGGTATTGAGGAGGGCACCTTTTGGGATGAGCACTGGGTGTTGTATGGAAACCAATTTGACAATAAATTTCATATATTGAAAATAAATAAATAAATAAATAAATAAATAAATAAATAAAGTCCTTGCTCTGATACAAAAGAAGGAATTCAAAGACTACAGGAGAAAGTAATGTTAGATAGGATCCATCCTGTACATATCCCCTCCCTATTTTCATTGCCAGGGTCCAGACAACTCTTAACTCTTTTTTTCAATTAGGAAAAGGCTAATGATGGAAGTCCTAGTTTCTCTGAAAAAAAAAATGCTCTACTTGGCTCTTAATTCTAGTAAACAGAGATAGAATAAAAATGTGATCCCTGATCTCACCAGGATTAGCAATAAGCCAAACCCGGCAGGGCCAAGACTGTGTTATTAACCTCCAGAAAGGAAATGTCACCTGCTAGAAGATCACACCGTTCCTATGGCCTCCATCTTCCAGATGTTTCCGCTCAAATTAAATCCCAATGACAGTAAATTTGATTACTCAAATGTGGCCCTGGTGTCTGCCTGAGAATTAATCAGTCATGGCTAGAAATAGGGCTTGATTACATTCACTAGAGCATCACTTTGAACATGATGGATCACTCTCCTTTGGTCTATTATGTTCTTTTTTACTTGGTCCTTAACCCATGCACACACACACACACACACACACACACACACACACACACACACACCCCTTTGTTCCCCTAATCCAAAAATGTCACCACCTAATAAGATCTAAACTGTCCCCTGCACATGTACTTCCTCCCCACCAGTGTACAATGTCCAGTTATACCCTGAAACCCAACTAGTGTTCTTTGCCCTATAGAAATAATCCAAAACTCCCACCTTTCCTTCCCAACATAATAACTCATGTTAAAAATTAAAGGGAGGGCTGCCTGGGTGGCTCAGCTGGCTAAGCATTAGACTTTGGTTCAAGTCATGATCTCACGGTTCATAGGTTTCAGCCCCGCATCAGGCTTTGCAGACACTTGAACCTGGAGCCTACTTCGGATTCTGGGTCTCCCCCTCTCCCTGGCCCTCCCCCACTCGTGCTCTCTCTCTCTCTCTCTCTCTCAAAAAGAAATAAACATTTAAAAAAACTAAAAAATAAATTAAAGGGAGACAGTATAAGGATTTGTTATTTGCCTTGTGCTGGTAAATTGTTAACAACTTTCGGGGGGGGGGGTAGGTCTTGATTTATAGTGTTTGCTGATTTCGATAAACACTTCCACTATGGCCAACTTTGAGTTACCAAAGTAAAGTCACTGAACTGCAGAGGGAAAGAGATGTGTACCATTAGCTCTGTAAGTAAATACATGGCTCCAGCACACCTATACAATTTTACAATCAGGAATTGGGGAGATTCTGGAGTTTGAGACCCTATTGATTCTTGCCGCAGGCATATTTAGGTCATTTGCATTTATCTTCTGACCCTCAAAATCTCCCTTATTGATAAAATTCACTGATGTTCTGTAACATAAGGAATTAATCAAGTATTGAGCCAGGATCCAATTGTCTCCCCCAAACTTTTTTATATCTCTTTTTTTATATTTACTAAATTAACTCATCCCATTTGAAGAAAGACTGGATCAATTTTCATAGTATATACATTTAGTGTTACAATAGCATCATTTTCTTAAGCTTCCTCTTTTTCAAGATGGGGAATGGCTCAGTTCAGAAAAATAAATAATATATGAGTATCTGGTTGAGTCTCAGATCTCTTTGTCAGATTGTGATTTTTTCCATTAAGTTATTTCTAGATATGGCCCTATAAATTCAAGTTGGTTAACATACAGTGTAGCCTTGGCTTACAGAGTAGAATCCAGTGATTAATCTCTTACATACAACACCCAGTGCTCATCCCAACAAGTGCCTTCCTCAATGCCCATCACCTGTCTCTCCCACCCACTTCCCCTCCATCAACCTCAGTTTGTTTTCTGTATTTAAGAGTTTCTTATAGTTTTCTCTCTATTTGTACTTTTTCCCCTTCCCTTCCTCTTTGGTCAGTTATTACAGTTTTCATATTCCACATATGAATGAAATCATATGATATCTGTATTTCTCTGCCTGACTTATTTCACTTAGCATAACACCCTCTAGCTCCATCCACATTGTTGCAAAAGGCAAGATTTCATTCTTTTTCATCACTGTGTAATATTCCATTGTGTGTGTGTGTGTGTGTGTGTGTGTGTGTGTGTGTGTGTGTATGCACGTGTGTGTAACATCTTCTTTATTCATTCTTCAATCAATGGACATTTGGGCTCTTTCCATAATTTGGCTCTTGTTAGTAGTGCTGCTGTAAACATTGGGGTGCATGTGCCCATTTGAATCAGCATTTATGTATTCTTCAGATAAATATCTAGTAGTGCAACTGGTGGATTATAGGGTAGTTCTATTTTTAACTTTTGAGGACTCTCCATACTGTTTTTCAGAGTGGCTGCACCAGTTTGCATTCCCACTAACAGTGCAAAAGAGTTCCCCTATCTCCGCATCCTTGCCAACATCTATTGTTCCCCGAGTCGTTCATTTTAGCCATTCTGACAGGTGTGAGGTGATACCTTATCAAGGTTTTGATTTGTATTTCTCTGATGATGAGTGATCTTGAGTATCTTTTCATGTGTCTGTTAGCCAGCTGGATGTCCTCTTTTGAAAAGTGTCTATTCATGTCTTCTGCCCATTTCCTCACTGTATTTTTTTTTTTTGGCTGTCGAGTTTGATAAATTCTTTATAGATTTTGGATACTAGCCCTTTATCCAGTAGGTCATTTGCAAATATATTCTCCCATTCTGTCAGTTGCCTTTAAGTTTTGTTGATTGCTTCCTTTGCTGTACAGAAGCTTTTCATCTTGATGAGGTCCCAATAATTCATTTCTGCTTTTACTTCCCCTGCCTCCAGAGACATGTCAAGTAAGAACTTGCTACAGCTGAGGTCAAAGAGGTTATTGACTATTTACTCCTGGAGGATTTGGGTGGTTTCCTGTCTCAAATTTAATCTCTGATCCATTTCAAATATATTTTTGTGTATGGTGTAAGAAACTGGTCCAGTTTCATTCTTTTGCATGTTGCTGTCCTGTATTCCCAGCAGCATTTGTTGAAGAGACTGTCTTTTTTCCAAATTGGATACTGTTTCCTGCTCTGTTGATGATTAGTTGTCCATACATTTGTGGGTCCATTTCTCGGTTCTCTATTCTATTCCATTGGTCTGTGTGTCTGTTTTTGTGCCAATACCATACTGTCTTGATGATTATAGCTTTGTAATACAACTTGAATTCTGGAATTGTGAGGCCTCTAGCTTTGGTTTTCTTATTCAACATTACTTTGGCTACTCAGGGTCTTCTGTGGTTCCATACAAATTTGAGGATTGTTTGTTCTATCTCTGTGAAGAATGCACATATTATTTTCATAGGGATTGCATTAAATGTGTAGATTGCTCTGAGTAGTATCAACATTTTAACAATATTTGTTCTTCCAATCCATGAGCATGGAATGTTTTCCATTTCTTTGTGTCTTATTCAATTTCTTTCATAAGCTTTCTATAGTTTTCAGCACACAAATATTTTACCTCTTTGGTTAGGTTTATTCCTAGGTAGCTTCTTGTCTTGGGTACAACTGCAAATGGGATCGATTCATGGATATCTCTTTCTGCTGCTTCATTTTTGGTTTATAGAAATGCAACCAATTTCTATTCAATGATCTTATATCCTGCGACTTTGCTGAATTCATGTAGTTTTTAACAGTTTTTTTTCTGAAAATCCAGTGGAGCTTCATTAATTCAATCAAGTAGAAATAGTCAATTTTATTTCCTTATAACACATGATAAACTGACTGCAGCAGACATCCCTTACCAGACCATGTGCTACTCTAGGAGTATTGCGCTGACTTTACTCCCCATCCCCATTGTGTAACTATATACCTGTCTGCTTCAATTTATGATGCATATAATATAAGCTCCCTAAAGGGAGAAGTGTTGTATGTTTTGTTCCAAGGATAGTTTCTGGCATCAAAGAGAAGGAAAGAAGTTAAGAGGGAGGGGAAAAAGAGAGGGGAGAAATGTTAAAAGAACATCTAATATGATAAAATCATAAAATCTTGAACCTTAAGAGTATCCAATGTTACCTCATCCAACAGCCTCGTTTAGAGATTAAGAAATGGAATCCTGAAGAGGCCAAAATATTTGTCCATGGATAGTACATCTATAATTGCCAAATCATAATACAAGTAATAGAACACAGGTATCCTCATCTTATAAAAGGTAGTCTGCTCTTAGCCTTTCAGTTAGAAAATGGAGATAAAAAAATGGCAAACTGCCATGGAGATATGCAGATAAGTATACAAATAAAACAAAAAGCTGAAGAGATTATTTTCTTATACACCACAACTCTGTAAAAAGCATATTTTTTAAGTGGACTAGATAAAGCACACCAAAACTCTTGGATTATTGTTTTCAGCTTTCTTATTCTAAATTAACCTTAAAGTGATCAAGTTGACAATAAAGTTTCTTTTACCAAAACACAGATGACTTCCCTCCATGTGGCTTCCAGCACATTCTGTGGGGAGAGGGCATCTCAAACTGTGTTATTTTGGTATTGCACTGTTTGAGGGTCACAAACCCTTTCATAGAAGCAGGCAGAGTACATATGTTTGAAAAGCAAATGTTTTTGTTTTCTTTGTTATCTTCTCCTTCACGTCTCCTGCATAATCCAAATTTGTATACCCCATAATGGAAAGAAGAAAGAATCATCTGATTCTATTCAGTAAAAGAACATTTTTTTGAAACACAAATAATATAATACTTAAATATCACTAATAAAATACTATAATAAAATAAATTGAATTTTGTGTCTATATTTTGATCTATGAATCAAAATCTGTATCTCAGTGTATAAATTGATTTCTGAATGTATAAATCTTGCTTTATAAAATGCTGAAGTAAAGAAAAACAACTAAGTCACTTTGAGTATCAGAAAAGACCCAACTCTCTCAATCTCAGCTGATCATGAAATGAACCATATTATCATTGCAGGATAGAACATCCAATTAAGCTTTCTGAGAATTTGGAAGCTTCTGTTCTGGGGCATAGTTCTGTAATGACACTCAGTAGATGAAGCTTTCACTTTCCCTAGTTGAAAGCTGCTTTTTCTTAGAGATGAAAATTGTGCCAATCAAATTTGAATTTTTCTAGAACAAGTAGGTGATTTAGGAAAAGACCAATGCATATCATCTGTAGCACTAAAAAATTATGTTATTTCAGTCATCCTCTCAATATAACTTTAGCTGCAAATGTACACAAAGGGTCTGAAAAAACTGAATAAAAAGGGGTGGTTACATAAGTTCGGGGAAGGAATGAGTTATGGCTAACAAAAATGACACACTGGGGAAAGTTTGAAAATTTGGGTAATAATTCACCCAGTCTTTCTGTGTTCCAGGTAATCCAGTTTCTCATTTATGGAATGACGATGAAGAGAAGGAAAGAGAATGAATTATTAACCAAGCACATACTCTGCAAGATACTGGGTAAGTTACAAATCTCTCTGACATGAATACAATATTATTGAGAATATATGTCAAAAAGATAAGAGGCTAACAAAAAAGAAGCTTTGTAGGATGAGGCATTTAGATAAACCTTGACAGAATATGTAGAATTGAACTAATCCTTAGAAGTTCAGTAGGATATTTAAAGCCAGTGAAGCAAAGGGAAAGGGTCATAATATTACAGCTTGGAGAAAAATAAAAGGGATGCTATATATAGATCCCACTTACATGGATTCAGAATCAGATTCAACTAAGTTTGCCCTAAATAGGATACAGGAACCTAGTTACTTACCCTCAGTGTAAACTAATGATAATAATAATAATAATAATAATAATAAATAATAATAATAATAGCTAATCAATAGTAAGTGCTTATTACCTGCCAGTGATTGTTTTAAAGACTTCTACATGCATGAATTCATATAATCTTCATAAAATATGTGAATTCATTAATTTATGATCATGTCCTTTTTGCAGCTGCTGGAATTGAGACATACAGATGTTAAAAAATTTGCCGAAAGCCCATTCAGCGAGTAAGTGGTGTATCAGGACTCCAACAATAAATGGAAACAGGTTTTTTTTACTTAAATTATTTTAAAATAATAAACTAAAAATCTCTATAAGACACAGGATACGACAACTTTTCTAATCAAAAAACTCTGTAAACTCTCTAAAAACTCTGTTTTTATTGTAGTTCTCCCATTTTCTTCATTGAGATTACTGCATTAAATCTCTCTTATATAATGACTATTCAAAAGAGAGCAAGTTACATGGAAATGGAAATCAGGCAAAAATATTTATTTAGCCAGGAGTCATTGTTCTTCTTGAAATTACTAGATATAGTAAATTAACCCAGGGCAATATTGTACTGCTGTATCAAAATGATACAAAATGTGAGTAATTTCACGAGTCATTTATCAAATGCAGAGCTGAATAAATTACTGAGAGTTCAAACAAACTTTAGGCACCACATGTTAAGAAAAAAATTCACAAACGCTTAAGAAAGAAAACATTCAATATCATATGCACATATATTTGTAGGGTGTGGGTGCGGTGTGTGTGTGTGTATGTGTGTGTGTAAATTCACAGCAATTAAATGCACATTACAGATTGTCTGTAAACTTTCATATTTTGAATTGATTATAACATGCAGTGTTTTGTGTGCTTGCTTCTGAAGTGCTATTTGTTATTTTCAACCACATAAACTAGGAGGATCAAGAGAAAGCAACTTAATGACATAACTCAACTAGATATAAGTATGTAGAAAATATTCATGAAACCCTGGTTATCTTCATCAGTTCGGAAAAAGAGTTCCAAAAGTAGCAGTCTGCTTACTCTTAACAAAGATAAAATTTGTCTCTTCATTTAGGACACTTTTTCATATTTAAGGCAAAGTGTATAGTAATTTCCTAGTCACGTCAATTATTGTACAACAGAATGGAGGTTATTTTTTTTTTAACCTGTTGAGATCTAAAACGTATTTCAGTGTCTCCCTTTAGCTTTCAGGATAAAATGTGCAATCTTTGTCTGTAACTAATAACCCTCCAGGATCTGGTCCTCTGACTACCTCTCTTAGTTGCAGCTTCTGACATTACCCCATAGTCACTAACAGTCACTGTTTTGATGTATTATTTGTAGCTTCAAGTATGCATGAGTACTGGCACATGCTCTTGTAACATTCTAAAAATTCTATCCTTCTCCCTCTTACTAATCTGGCTAAGTCATGTTCATCCCTTTACCACGGTCACCCTTTTCCAAAAGCCTTTCTTAACAGTACAGTACGATTCTGTCCATGATTCTAAGGAGTCTTATGTATCATAGCACTTGAATTATGTGGCATCACAGTAATGGATTTTTTTTTTTTTTTGGTCTCCTTTACAGAAGTAAGCTATTCAAGGACTTATGTCAAAGACTTACATCATATTTGACTTTGCCCTATAAGGCACCTGGCTGTTGCAGAATGATTTACTGACTAATTTCAATAATTCAATGTCTGGTTTGATTCTTTATAACCAGTCTACAAGGATTCAAGTTATTTAAGCATGTTTTTAAAATGGATCCTTACATGTCCATTTACTGGATATGTGCATGAAAAGAGCAAGAGAGAAATGGTAGCACGTCAATTTCTCAGTCCTTGCTTCTCCACAAGAACTCCATTTCACCTTCTTTCCTCCCTGGTCACTTTCTTCCAGACACTAATGAGCCTGAGCATGCTTTCTGGGGAAATATTGTAACAAAGTAAAAGTAATGTCAGTGGCTCACCCTTAGTACAAGGATCTATCTTACTAATGGTGAAGAGAGTAAGGTTCTTTCATAAGGCATCATCACAATAGAATAAATGTCATGCCAAAGGCAGCCAACTTTTCTAACAACCCCTCAGAACTCTTGGGCGTAAATGTGGAATTAGTTTCTCAACCAGCCTCTCAACCTAATGTTGTTACCTCGGGAGTAGTAGCTGAAATGCTTATTACTTTTTGATACATTTCCTTTTAAAATCTATTGGTTCAAAAACTTTATCAGTGACTTTGAGAGACAGATTTAATAAATGGGAACATTCTTCCAGCTGGGACCTTTTGAAACAGCATAAAGTTATATTTAGTTCCTGAACACATTTTGAGTCAAAATATGCTTATTATTGAAATATTAATATTGTTTATTCTATCTTTCCCTTCTATCTTCTTATCTTCCAAAAAGAGATCCCTTACATAGGCTGACTATGGTCAACTTCTTCTTCATAACCGCCAGAGTAAGATAATCAAAAACAAAATATACAGAAATATTATTTTCTCTACACCCTATTAGACACCTTTACTTTCCTAGATAATTTCTTCAGTTATGGAATCATAACACCTTCTCTAAAATAGTATCAATTTGACATTGATATTGTTCTTGAATCAGTGCTTAATGCTACACCCTAAGAAAACAATTCTGGAACAACTGTTAGAACAAGCCTCACCACAGCTGCTTGTCAGTAATGTTGATATGGTTAGTATTACATAATGCCTCCCCAAATACAGCAAGTGTATTTGCTCAAAAAGTATGTTATAAAAGATGTACTCAATAAATATTTCTTGAATAAAACCTGAGTAAACTACCAGATAAAATTTAAAGGAATTGCACTATAATTCCAAATCCAATATACACCATTTTATATATTAGTTCTTAAAAATGTTTGTGATGAAATTCAACCATGCTTTTTTAAAGAAAATGAGGGCTTTTAAAAATTAAATGAATGTTTTTATGGAGCAAATAACTACTACCCGATTTGTTTCCTTTATATAACTTCTATTCTCTATTCTTACATTTATGATTACTCATTCTGTCTGCTCCATACTAGGGGATAAGTAAACCTACAGGGAAAATAATTTCTGTTTGTCTTGTATAATTAGGTCAAGGATAGAAAAGTCATGAAGTTTTGGAAGATGGCAAAGAAAATATATATTAACATGAGCATTACTCTTCTTTAGTGCTTGAGGACATGAAAAGGGAATTTATGATATTTGGGTTGTGGATCAGGGTATCTTTTCTTCTGAATAGGTCAACATGTATCTTTGAAAGAGTTATAAAATTCTGGGATTTGAATGTCTCCCAAATGTCAGAATATTATCATCTATTTCAAGCTTTATATACTACAATGCTTTTTCTTTTACATAATTTTACAAGATAAAATTCTGTTACATTGCTGTCAGTCATTTTAAATTTCAGTGATTGTCATTCAGTTTCAGATTCTCACATGAAATTTAGGCAAAGGTTAACTCTTCCCTATCTAAAAATTTGTTATTCAGAAGTGCCAAAAAGCATACAGAATGCTTTAAATAAATTACTTCAGGGGTGCATGAGTGGCTCAGTCAGTTAAGCGTCTGACTCATTTCAGCTCAGATCACAATCTCATGGTTTGTGGGTTCAAGCCCTGCCATGAGGCTCTGCATTGACAGCGTGCAGAGCCTGCTTGGTATTCTGTCTCCCTGTCTCTCTGCCCCTCCCCCATTTGCTGTCTATATCTCTTTCAAAATAAATTTTAAAATATAAAAATAGGGGCGCCTGGGTGGCTCAGTCGGTTGAGCGTCCGACCTCAGCTCAGGTCACGATCTCGCGGTCTGTGAGTTCGAGCCCAGCGTCGGGCTTGGGGCTGATGGCTCAGAGCCTGGAGCCTGCTTCCGATTCTGTGTCTCCCTCTCTCTCTGCCCCTCCCGCATTCATGCTCTGTCTCTCTGTCTCAAAAATAAATAAAACCTTAAAAAAAATTTAAAGTATATATATATAAAAATAAACTTAAAAAAATAATTTACTTCAAAATAAGAAAAGAAAGGACCTTACTAATTAAAAGCCAACAAGTCACAATTACATTGCTTAAGTGTAAATACTAATAGTGGCTACACAGGGACAGAAAGCTGTGGGTAACTTTTATTTTTTCCTACTTTTTGATTTTTATATTTTCTTTAATGAAAACTATGCCATTATTACTATTCTTCCTCTTTACTAAAACGATTTCATTTCATTCTTTAATGAAAATTTGAAAATATGTGTTTTAAACAATAATCTTTTTCATTTCTATGATGAAAAGCAAATACAAAATTGGTATATAACTTTTATATAAGCAATATGAGATATTTAGAATCTGCACTATGAATATTGGCACAGGTCTTTACAATAATATTCTATTGATACTATATACACTGAAACACTAGAAACCATGTGGCAGATACTGGCACTAAGAAATCATCTAGTGGTAGAAAAATACCAATAATAAAAAAGAATATTCAAGTAAAAAATGAATGTCCTTTGCAAATATGTAAAGGTGACAATTATGTGGCCAAAATACTAGATCTCAGCAGTTCAGAGAAATGTTAGGATCATTACCGCCACTCTAATCCTTTTTATTAATATAGACTATAAAGAGTTCATGTAGCAATCATGGTAATTTTTTTTTAATTGTTCAAATTATCAATTCCTCACTCTTGGGGTTTGATGGCTTTATGCAAATGTACATAGCTAAGGATTAAAAGATGTCCTAAGAAAGAACAGTATCATTTTTTAAGTAAAGTCCATGGGTCTTGGTTTCTGAACAGAAAAATCAAAACCAAACACTGAGTTAAGAAGAAATGGTAAGGATAAAAAGCATTGAAAACAATCAACTCTGGGAAGAAAGTAAAGAATCCACAAGGGTATAAGGACTATGTTCTCAGAAAAGAAGAGAAAGTTGGGGGGGGGGGGAAGTCTTAAACAAAAATTAAGAATTTTTTCTGGAAAAGACAGGAGAAGATACCCCAAAATTGTTTATTCATATAATAATGGAATACAATGATGGAACTAATTTTCCCAACATTTTCAAATGGAGGGAGCGATCATAACATTAGCTAGTTTTATACCAAATACGTATTTCCAAGAGGGGGGTGAGTTGTGGCTCTATTCCACAAAAATGTCTATGTATTAAATTTATGCTGTCAAAGCTGTTTTATCACCTTTTCCTCTCCAAAATTAAACTCTTCTGGCACAACTAAACCCAACTGGCACACGTAGAAAATGACTGATTTTAGCTTTAGTTCATATCTAAATACATAGAGCAGTGAAAATAAATGAAGAAACAACATATAGTGTGTTATCTGATGGGTATAATAATGTTAATTACCACTTTGCACTAAAAAGTAACAGCACTTAGAAACTTCATATTATCTCCTTCATTAAATAATATGTGTGATAACCCTAACAGAAGATTTTATTTCTCCAGACCCCACTCAGCATGATGTAGGCTTAATCTAACAAAATCAGTGGGATCCTTGAACACTTAATTCATGCTGTCAGAAATGTATTAGAAAATAAATGAAGTGTGATGATCATTTTTAAAGTAAACTTGACAGGTATCAAAGAGAAAATGTAGTACCATTTAATTAATGAATTAAACATCTAAAAATTATAGAATCATAAATTTTAGAGCTCAGGGGGACTTTAAAAATCATTTGGAGCCAATGTCTCCATTTTCTCATTGAGATAAAAACCAGAGAGGTAAATTTACTTTAAACAGATCACAGAGTAACATTTTGTGCTTCCTGTATACTAAGAGTGAGTGACAATCAAGAAGAAACCAATCATAGAAAAGAGTCCCTTCAGAAATATCACATTTGTTAGTTTACCTCCTTTTATTTATTTTTTTAAATTTTTTTTAATGTTTATTTATTTTTGAGACAGAGGAAGACAGAGCGTGAACAGGGGAGGGTCAGAGAGAGGGAGACACAGAATCTGAAGCAGGCTCCAGGCTCCGAGCTATCAGAACAGAGCCCAATGCAGGGCTTGAACTCACGGAGTGTGAGATCATGACCTGAGCCGAAGTCGAATGCTTAACCAACTGAGCCACCCAGGCGCCCCAGTTTACCTCCTTTTTAAGTTGGAGTCACATTTATGAACATCTACTTGATGGTGGCAATTGATATGATATGGATCATGATTAGGAAATTCAGTGTCTTAAGAGTAGATCTAAGAAGAAAGAACCTCTAACAGGAAAATCAATCTGACCCAAAATCAAGACACTTCTAATCCGAAGACATCCTTTTTCACGTTAGTTGTCTTTTCTTTTTATCAAGGGGATTGGATCTAATTGTCACAGGATGTATTATGCACCGCTTTAAAATATTAATTCCCACCAATAATTATTTGTAAAAGTACAGTCAAAGAAAAGCCTTTACTTGGACCCAAATTAAGATAACTTTTATCGAGCCAACACCCTCTCAGGAATCTAGACCTATTAACCATTTGCTTAAGAGGAAAAAGTGTCAGTGAAGAGACTGATGCACAGGTTCTATGGCCAGCAAAGAGAGAAGGGAAATGAAGACTTCCCAGCCTCTATCCACAGTTCAGGCTCATGGACTGGATCTGAAGCCTCAGAAGGAAAACATATTTATAGACTTGTTCTGATGCAGGAATTTTAGGAAACATGGCACAATATTTGCATCTCAAAGGTCTACAGCTTGGGAGTTCCAGGAGACATTATTTGACCAGGGTAGCAACTGGCCAGCAGTCCCAGCAAAGCTCTGCGAGATGTAGTGGAGCTAAGTGTCCATGAGAGAGGCACAGTGAGGAGCTCTGACTGCTGGGCAAATCCAGGAACTTCCAGAAATACACTGGTGAACCTTTCCAAGAGCTGAGGTCTGTTGTGGAAAAGTAGGAGAAATGTGTTCAGTGAAATCTGGATAGAAATGCAAAAACCTTATTTGGTGAGGCAGGTGAAGGAGTCGAACCCAAATACTACTTTAAAATACAGATGTTATGACCACAGGTTACTAAAGTTGAAATGGTCTCTATAGGTTATATAGTTCAGCCCCATTTGATTTCAGATGAGGAAAGTGAAGTCTCAAGACATTATTTCCTTCTCAAGTTCATACTCTTTAATAGAGCCAGACCTTATGATCTCTGCTTCTAGTCAATCATGGTACAGCTTTCTTTCACTGTTGGTCTGTTTCACTTATTTTAAATAGCTTTGCATTTAGCATCTAGGGTTTTTTCAAATTTCTGAGAAGTGAGAATTTTTTTTAATAGAATGTGAGTTTTGCAGTTTTAGAAATACTAGTTATTGTAAATACCAAATGTTTCCCTGAACTAGCTCTTTGAAAGAGCTTTGATATAAAAAGTTCTTTCCAAAATAACTCCTTTGTAATGCCATAAAGAGCATCTGAGGACAATTTATCTTTTCTATGCCATTCATCTTATATCTTTACATTTAAAGTGCTGGTACAGAGTTTTGATTATAAAGACAAAAATGTTGAAATCGAATGCATCATTGAGCTGAAAATGTGTCCAGTGAAATCTTGCTGCTGCCTGGTCTTTTTTTATACTTTCAGAATGAAATGGTTTAAAGTTAGAAAGAGGAACACCACATGCTGACTGAGAAGTTAATGATAATTTCAAATTAAGTACCATATGCTAATGTGTAGTTAAATATTGAATTGAGAAAGACGTGGCCACCACATATATATGGAAGCACAGACTTCCTCTGTATTATATAATTAGCAGAGATTATCTTCCTTATCGCCATTAGAATAAGAGTAAGAATTGTGAGTTTTAATTTTAGCTCACTTTCTAACTGCTTGGTTTTCTAGAAGAATATGTATGTAGACTTTCTCATCTAATAAAATACAGCACCACAGATACTGTATTGATTCATGAAGACAACAAATGAGTTACTGATGTCGAATGTAATATGGACTAATATTATCTCATACAAATCAAGAATTGTTTTAGGTAACCAAGGAATAATTAGTAGGTGAATTTTTCCGACCATATGTATTCACTTCACAGTTTGAGTTTTATTAACAATCAAATAAAATTTGTGGAAGTTTACTTTAAATTTTAAAGTTCCATTGAAATATAGGTTGTTGTTGCTGTTGCTAACTACTGAATAAACATTCCCATATAGCTATTGAGGCTATTCTACCAGTAGTCCCTTCCATCAGTGTGCTGTGGTTTTCAGTTGGATAGCATTGCTCTCAAGGTAAAATAGAAGATATGTTATTTCTATTTCATACTGAATTTATGGGTTGCTGATAACTTGGCCAACTGTATCTTGACTGAGAGATACTACTCTATTCTCATAAGATCAACTTTGTGGTCACTTCTCTCTCCAAATCCTACCATTGGCACTGGAGTTTGAATTCTTTAAATTCTATTTTGGATAAATAACTAATAATTTTATCCCAGCGCTACTTAAGAACCAAGAACAAAGGAAAAGACAAAGGAGTGCACCACACCTTACTGAGTGGGAGAACAACAATACCCTAACATAAAACAGAGAGCTATAGGGAGAGAGAGGAAGAGGACATTTTAATTTTTTTCTAATTACTAGCTCAGAGGAGAAACAATCCATCTTAAGCCCCATCACATATACAGACACACAATATGGTAAATTCAAAGAATCATCAACCCGTGGCCTCTAGACAGCTGACCAGAAAAGTTAAGAACTCTCCTCACAGAATTCCAAACGGACTGTGGTCTGTTTCTGCCCCATTTTGAAGTTGCTCGTCTTTCAGTGGTCACCTGTATCGCTTGATACACAAAGTAACAATCAAGAGTCAAGCCCATTAACATCACTCTACAGACAGATGCTGTGCCTTGCCCATTTGTCTAGGAGGGCATTCTCTCAGATATCTAAGTCTGTCTTGACTGATGGTTTTTATTATGTACTATAAACAATTTTCTATCTAGCAATATATCAAAATCCTCTTTGTGATTAACATTTTAGCCAATACCATGTTCTATCCTCATTTAGGTAATTTAGAAGACAGCATGTGGATATCACTTCCTATTCTGTATGGTATGTGCACTCACGTTTTCTACAAGCATTGACTTCTTATCTTTAGTAGAGTTCCAATGAGCCAGGCTGATTATCCTAAATTAATTTTCTTTCTTCACCTACTTTTTTTTAAGCAGGAAGAATAAAAAGCGATGGCAGAGAACAGTTAGCAAGCATTCTGCAATCAGTCCTCTGTGGAAAAGAAGACTAAAGTTTGAGCTAGATATGGGTATTCAGAGTAGAGAGAAGTTTACATAATTTACAGATATGTATGTAGAAGAGAAAGTTTAGAGGTTGTATCCTTAGCCTCTCCCACCTCAAGTACCTGGGTAGGTCCTCTTTGGGGATGCTCCCCACTTCTAACCTACCAGAGCTGATTTTTTTAATTAAAGTAAAATTAACATACAGTATTATATTAGTTTCAGGTTCACATAGTGATTCAACAATTCTGTACATTACTCAGTGTCCATCAAGTTAAATCACACTTAATCCCTTTCATCTATTTTATCCATCTCCCCATCCACCTACCCTCTGGTAACAACCAGTTTGTTCTCTGTATTTAAGAGTCCTTTCTGCCTCCTTTTTTGTTTTTTCATTTGTTTCATTTCTCAAATTCTACATATGAGTGACATCATATGGGATTTCTCTTTTACTGACATTTCACTTAGCATTATACCCTCTGGATCCATCCATAATATGGCTAATATTCTAGTGTGTGTGTGTGTGTGTGTGTGTGTGTGTGTGTGTGTGTGTATACACACACATATATGTGCCATTATACACATACATATACATGTATAAATATATATACAGCTACACACACATACCACATCTTCTTTCCCATTCATCTATGAATGGACACTTGCATTGTTTCCATATCTTGGCTACTGCAAATAATGCTACAATAAACATAGGGGTTGCATTTATCTTTTCAAATTAGTGTTTTCATCTTCTTTGGGTAAGTGCCCAGTAGTGGAATTACTGGATCATATGGTAATTTTACTTTTAAATTTTGTTAGGAAACTGCACACTGTTTTCCACAGTAGCTATACCAATTTATATTCCCAGAACGAGCGCACAAGGGTTCCTTCCCATTTCTCCACATCCTCGCCAACACTTCTTTCTTTTTTTTTTTTTTTTTGCCATTCTGACAAGTGTCAAGTGATATCTTATCGCAGTTTTAATTTGCATTGCCCTTATAACACAAATACATGAAAGATAAATAACACACTACTTAGCAATGAATGAGTCAACCAAGAAATCAAAGAGAAAATCAAAAAGTACATGAGAATAAAGGAAAATGAAAACACAATGGTCCAAATTCTTTGTAATGCAGACAAAGCAGTTCTAAGAGGGAAGTGTACAGCCATATAGGCCTACTTCAAGAAACAAGAAAAATCTCAAATAAACAACCTAACTTTATACCTCCAGGAACTGGAAAAAATAAACAAAGCCCTAGTCAGTAGAAGAAGGGAAATAATCAAGATAAGAGAAAAAAAAACACAATAAAACAGATGAAACCAAGAGCTCATTCTCTGAAAAGATAAACAAAATTGATAAATTTTTAGCCACATTAATAATTAAAACGGAGAGAGAAAGTACTCAAATCAAATCAGAAATAAAGGAGAAATAGCTAACACCACAGAAATACAAAGGGTTGTAAGAGAATATTATGAAAACCTTTATGCCAGCAAATTGGGCAACCAAGAAGAGTGGGTAAATTCCTAAGAACATAACTTCCCCAAAATGAATTAGGAGGAAACTTGAGAGCTTGAACAGACTCATTACTACCAATAAAATTGAATCAGTAATCAAAAAACTCCCAACAAACCAAAGTCTCAGCCAAATGGCTTCACAGGTGAATTCTACCAGATATTTAAAGGAGAGTTAATACCTATTCTCCTCAAACTATTCCAAAAAATAGAAGAGGAAAGAAAGCTTCCAAATTCATTCAGTAAGGCCAGCATTACCTTGATACCAAAACCAAATAAAGACACTACAAAAAAACCTGCAAACCACTATCTCTGTACAACACCAACACAAAATCCCCAACAAAATATTAGCAAACTGAACCCAACAATATATTTTAAAAAATAATTCACTAAGAGCAAGTAGGATTTATCCCTAGGAGGCAAGGGTGGTTCATTATTTGCAAATCAATGTGACACAAGGATAAAAAACCATAGGATCACCTCAACAGATGCAGAAAAGGAAAAGCGTTTGACAAAAATACAATATTCGTTCATGATAAAAACCCCCAACAGGGTAGGTTTCAAGGAAATATACTTCAAAATAACAAAAGTCATATTAAAAAAAAAACCATGAGCATCATACTCAAAGATGAGAAACTGAGAGCTTTTCCTCTAAGATGAGGAATGAAAAAAAGATACCCATTCTTGCCACTTTTTTTCAACCCAGTACTGTAAGTCCTAACTACAGCAATCAGAAAAAGAAATAAAAAGCATCCAAATTAGTAATGGACAAGTAAAACTTTCACTATTTGCAGATGACATGATACTAGAGAAAGAAAACCCTACAGATGCCACCAAAAAACTCCTAGAATAAATGAATTCAGCATAGTTGCAGCATACAAAATTAACATAAGAAATCTGTTGCATTTCTATACCAATAATAACATGGAAGAAAGAGACAATAAGGAAACAGTCCCATTTACAATTGCACCAAAAATAATAAAATACCTAGGAATAAACTTAAACAACAAGTTGAATGACCTGTACTATGAAAACTAAAACCATGATGAAAGATACTGACGATGACAAAAACAAAGGGAAAGATATTCCATGCTCACGGACTGAGGGAACAAATACTATTAAAATTTCCATACAAACCAAAGCAATTTTTCACAGAACTAGAACAAATGTTCCTAAAATTTATGTAGAACTACAAAAGACCCCAAATAGCCCAAGTAATCTTGAGAAAGAAAAACAAAGCTCAAAGTATCACAACCCCATATTTCAAAACATAGTACAACGCTATACTGACCAAAACAGTATGGTACTGGCACAAAGACATATCATTCAATAGAAGAGAAGAGAGCCTAAAAATAATAATTATATGATTATATGAGCAATTAATCTATGACAAAGGAGGCAAGAATATGCAATGGAAAAAAGACAGTCTCTTCCATAAATGGTGCTGGAAAACTGGACATTTACATGCAAAAGAATGAAACGGGGCCACTCTCTTATACCATACACAAAAACAAACTCAAAATGGATTAAAGATCTAAATGTCAGGGGCGCCTGGGTGGCGCAGTCGGTTAAGCGTCCGGCTTCAGTCAGGTCACGATCTCGCGGTCCGTGAGTTCGAGCCCCGCGTCAGGCTCTGGGCTGATGGCTCGGAGCCTGGAGCCTGTTTCCGATTCTGTGTCTCCCTCTCTCTCTGCCCCTCCCCCGTTCATGCTCTGTCTCTCTCTGTCCCAAAAATAAATAAAAACGTTGAAAAAAAATTAAAAAAAAAAAAAAAAAAGATCTAAATGTCAGACTTGAAACCATAAAATTCCAAGAATATAGAGAATAGTTTCTTTGCCATCAGCCATAGATAACCTTTCCTAGGGAAACAAAAGCCCAGTTAAACTATTGGGACTGTATGACAATAAAAAAGTCTGTTGCACAGCAAGGAAAACCATCAACAAAACAAAAAGACAATCCACTAAATAGGAGACGATATTTGCAAATGATCTAACCAATAAGGAGTTAATATCCAAAATACATAAATAACTTCCTTCACCTATTCTTAATGAACCCTAGCTGATCACTGTCTTCAAAAAGCAAATGAGAGATATGAGAAATCTCCCCCATGGAGAAAGCAAGAAAACTGAAATTCTCTAAAATGGGTACTATACCTCTAATAGAGCCAAGGATCAGCTTGAATTCGTCCTCTGAACTCTCTTGACACTGTACTCTTCTGCTGTCCACTGTATTCTTTAAGGCTCAGTTCCTTGTGTACTTTGTCTCGTTTAGCAGCCTCTTGGACAGAGAGGAGATGTCTACCCGCTGGGTAAGCCCACAAGGCACTCAGCAGACGAGGGCACACAGTAATTGTTTGATAATTATGAATTTAACCTTTTGCACTTACAGTGAGTTCATGGATAAACAACTTCTTATACTGGGCTTATAATAAGGTTGCATACAAAATTATCTGATGAACTCTCTTATTAAATAAATAATATAAAATAACTCTGTTTAGCCATATTTTCATTTGAAATGACCGTTTTATAAATTGCCATCTGCGAAGCTTGGTAAATGATTCCTCAGTGTCAAGAATTAGATAATCTGCATTCAACAAGTGAATCATTTTATCCCCTTCTCCTCCATACAATCAGTGTCAATATAATATCCAAGGGGAGAGAGCATAAAGCATGTTTGGATACTGCAATAAATTCGATTACATTAACACCAAATTAAGCCTATCTTCATTTTGATATTATAAAAAAGCAGCAGGAGGTTTGACTAGATAACTTGCTTTTACTTTATTAAATTCCTTATGTTACAGGCAGCGGGATTGAGTGCTCCCTAGGAGTGAATTAAGACATTTGGGCCTTGTCTTACTCAAAACAGTGTGGCTCCAAGTCAGGCTTTTACAATTCACTTTACTGGGGCCACCAGAGGGAGATTAAGGAGAGCTCCCTAGTTTCTTGGCTGTTTATTGCCTTCTTTATGCAGAAGGGTTTTCCTCCTACTTCAGGGCATGAAATATCATGCTCGGCATGAGGCAAGCAGAAGACTGACTTGTCCCAACAGGACCATCTTGTTGTCCAGGACAAATGTTATATAAATAAGAGAAGTGTCCTCATCCCTGACCATTTTAGAGGAAACTAAAACCCTACAGCCCTACCTCCTTTCAGTCAACACATATTTATGGCTGTTTTGCTCCACCTCAACAATGCTAATTAATTAAATGTTTGCTTAGTGGCCTAAAAGAGTACACCTTCTAAAGCTTCAGACAAACATGAAGAGGACTTAGATTCTGGCTATAAAGGAGAAAAGTCATTTCTAAAATGTGACAATCCTAGGGCACCTGGATGGCTCAGTCGGTTGAACATCCTACTCTTGATTTCAGCTCAGGTCTTGATCTCACAGTTCAGGAGATTAAACCCCACAGCGTGCTGACAGCATGAAACCTGCTGGGGAATCTCTCTCTCTCTCTCTCTCTCTCTCTCTCTCTCTCTCTCTCTCTGCCCCTCTCCTGCTCATGCTCTTTTTTCCCTCTCTCAATATAAATAAATTTGAAAAAATAGTAATAAATTCTAAAAAGATAAAATGTGAGAACCCTTATTCACAGTGCGATGCTGGTAAAGAGGGCACCTAAATAAAAGGCACCTAAATAAAACGGAGTCAACTTGAATCATCCTCAACAGTTTGTACAGCTAACACCTAGCGCATCTCCGTCCTCAGCCAAGTCTAATGAAAGCTCCAATGTGCAGCTTTCTAATGATTCTTCCACTTTCCCTTCTCAGCTTCTTGCTTCTCTTTTCATTGTGGTGTTCAAAATCTGTTTCTGTAGTCAGGCTGGTATTCTGTTTGATAGAACTTGGCACATTTTGCCTCACTGTAACCACATTATGAAGTCGGCCACACATTATCCTACCATCAATTACCAGGGACATGAATCTTCTTGTCTGTTGTTAAGGATTTCATTTCCTCTAGTAAAATGTGCTTTCCTGTGGCAGCTGCAGAAGAGCATTCATCACAGCTGTAAAGGGAAGGCTGAGAGGCAGGGCCACCTACCAGCCGGAATCCACAGGGACCACTGGGGAGTCCAATGGGGCACCAGTCTTCCTTACCAAGACACAAACAACATTTTTCTCAATGTGTTCCCTCTCGGTACATGCCTTCTAGATTTTCTGCAGGGCCACATTCTGGACTGGAGAAGAGGAAGGGGTACTTTCCTGCTCAAGACCAAATCAAGAACAAATTTTTTCAGTGATCGGTCAAACTGTAGAGAAAAGGCTCCTGATACCTTGTAACATAGACCATAAACTTTAATTGAAAAAAGCACAAAAAAACAACCCTCAATTTTTCATAGCCTATTTTATATGTTTGCAGGTGCGACGCGTTTAACTAGGAAGAGGAGACATCACTGATTTTGATACACATCAAAAAAAGGATTATGCATTGATGGAATACTTTGGGTATATTATAAACTGTGTAGTGTAAGAATACTAAGTGGCATGAAACATTTTCACGTCACATAAGAAAGGAGAACATTCACCGTAATTGCTAATCACTCCTTTTCAATATTTTTTTACATTTATTTATTTTTGAGAAACAGACAGTGAGCAGGGGAGGGGCAGAGAGAGAGGGAGACAGAATCAGAAGCAGGTTCCAGGCTCCAAGCTGTCAGCACAGAGCCCGACCTGGGGCTAGAACTCACAAACATGAGAGATCATGACCTGAGCCAAAGTTGAAGTTGTCCTATGCTCAACCCACTGAGCCACCCAGGAGCCCCATTAATCACTCCTTTTCAAGGCCCATCCACTCTCTTGTTCTCTGTCACACCCAGTTGACATAACATGAGCCCTGCTTAAAGCCACCTATCTGCCTAATCCATGCCTGCCCCTGGGCATCAGAGAATGCTAATGAAAAGCACTCAACCCTACTGACAGATTTCCCCTAGTACTTTTAAGCACATACCTCCAGTAAACCCTCAGCATGTCTCTAGTCATTTGGTTCTCCCATAATCCAAGATGTTATTCCAGATGTCTTTATTCAAACTGCCAATAGTCCCTTCCCGTTCTTTCCTCCCTCTTAGTCCAAGACCATATTCTCATCACCCAATCCACCTATTGGCTTCCCTATGTGTATATGCAAATGCTCTTCTTTCTCTCCAATTCTAATAAAATGTACTGTCCCTAAACCTGTGTAAGTCCAAACACATACCTCCTTCCCTTGATGCCAGCCTATCCTTCCTCGTTCAGTCCAGGACTTTGCTCCTGCATTTTACGTCTCATCTACCTGCAAAACTCTTTCTTTCTCCATTTCGTTATCACCCAGTCCCATAACTGAAGTACATGTATTCAATGACAATACAACACACAATTTCTATCTCCAGCTCTGATTTCTCCCCTGAACTATGTAGATTTGTATACATAAATAAGAGTTGCATTAACTGAGCATCTTTTGTATACATTGGGCAGCTCGCATGTATTAAAACCAAAAGAGAGGGGCGCCTGGGTGGCTCGGTCGGTTAAGCGTCCGACTTCGGCTCAGGTCATGATCTCACGGTCCGTGAGTTCGAGCCCCGCGTCGGGCTCTGTGCTGACTGCTCAGAGCCTGGAGCCTGTTTCAGATTCTGTGTCTCCCTCTCTCTCTGCCCCTCCCCTGTTCATGCTCTGTCTCTCTCTGTCTCAAAAATAAATAGACGTTAAAAAACAAATTAAAAAAAAAATAAAACCAAAAGAGAATTATGTATTCTCCACTTCCCCCCTATATATCCTCCCCACCATTATTTATCCTTCTGAGGAGATGGTAATATCATTGTTCCTATGGCTCACACTAAAAATCCATGGGTCATCTTTTATAATCATCTTTTCCTCAAAGCCTAAGTCCAATTTGCTAGCAAGAATTGTATAGTTACACAAAATAGAGTCTAATGGCAGCAGCTCATTACCTACCACTTAAGTTCAATTTATCATCATTTTTCATCTAGAGTAACTTTCTAACTGGTCGAGCTTTTCTACTTTTGTTCCCAAAGGTCTCTTCTTCACAGTATCCAAAGTGATCTTTTTTTATAAAATGTAATTCGAGTTCTATCACTCATATGACCAAAATCACCTAATGACTTCATACTTGTAGTAATGTTAACCACTTAGTTATATATATTTTTTAATACACTCATGGTCCTATGATACGTACTGGTCTGAAATGTTTATTAAGACTAATTAGTTCATCCATTTAGAAAATATTTGTCAAATACCCACAATGTTCCAGGCACTATTCTAGCCTCTGGAGATAAAAAGATGAAGAAAAGAATCCTATAAGGAGTTACTCTATTTCCTTGGATGTTCCACAGCACATAAACATTGACAAAATATGTACATGTACAACATAAATGTTGACAAAAATAGTACATGTTCACTATATAAAATTTTAAAAATACAGAAAACAGAAGATATGTAATATACTACATGCTTATATTATGTTCATATTCCTCCTATGCTTTTCTGTATTTTACTGAACTGTATTATCCCTGTGGGCATAGCCTATGTTCCCTTCTTTCTTTAGTATCCAGGTCAGGATACTCCATCCCTGTTGACTTTTGGAATTTACTTCACTGCCGAGTTGGCTTCTCAAAGTCTAGAACATTCTTTCTTCATCAAGGTCTCCTGCTCTGAGGGCTCAAGGACGAGTTTCTACCTGTCTTTCTAGAGAATCCTCCCTTAATGTATATACTACTCCCTTAATGTAATGTGTATATTACCTCTCAATCAAAAAAGCAAGAGGAGCCCTACACTTCACACACGTGTCTTCCAGTTCTGTTAATGTAACCTCCAGCATAAGAAAAGGGAAGAACTTGGTAGGGGTTGTTTTTTTAGGGAGAAAAACAAAACGAAACAGTCAAATCAGAGATCCTGGGGAATTTTTTGGTTGATTCTAATAGTGTCAGCAAGTTTTTGCTGCCATTCATAAATATTAAGAAATAGAAAAGTCGGGGCACCTGGGTGGCTCAGTCGGTTGGGCGTCCGACTTCGGCTCAGGTCATGATCTCGCGGTCCGTGAGTTCGAGCCCCGCATCGGGCTCTGTGCTGACAGCTCGGAGCCTGGAGCCTGTTTCAGATTCTGTGTCTCCCTCTCTCTGACCCTCCCCTGGTTCATGCTGTCTCTCCCTGTCTCAAAAATAAATAAACGTTAAAAAAAAAAAAAAAGAAATAGAAAAGTCAAGCAAAAGCATGAAAACTTCAAATAAAAATCAAAAGCCCTGTGAGAATGTAGTTTTACCATAGAACCACTGCACAGCCTGGAATCATAAAGGGAAGCACCAGGGAACTGATTAACTAGGACTGTGGTGACAGTAAGTTAGAAAATACGTTTTCTCTTCCAATGCAGAGCATTTGATGGCCCTGAATGATACAGTGCAATGCCACACACCTCAGGGACACCAATTTAAATCCAAGCAGGGTCATTTGTCAGAGCACAAGTCATTTGTCCCTAATAGCATTTTATTAGCCCATGTGAAATGTTCAAAGTTCAGAACCTAGTTCTTAGGGGATGTGACTACATTATCAAGCATACTACTCAATTTGCTCCCACTTGGTACCTCCAATGATAAACCATGTCCACATAAGACAAGAGAACAAAGCAGCAAATAATGGCTATCAGAGAAGATAATTTTATAATTATCATAGCAACAGCAACAAAACCACCTGGTATTTAGGTAGTACCTTATACAGAGTATTTTACAAAGCACTTTTATGTTTACTATTTATCTCTTTTAATGAACTTACGACATTGACTAATTTACAAAGTAGTACCACTTTTATTTTACAAAGGAGGAAACTTCAAGTTCAGATTTGCTAAGTAACTTGTACCTTGATTTATCACCAGAACTCAAATCCTAACCATCAACAGAACTGAAACAGGACTCTAAACTGGGCGCTCAGATTTCAAGTCTACCATTGTCTCTTGGACAGCATGTTATCTAAGAGTCTGACAATTAAGTTCTTTGGTTCCTGAGTTCGAGGCCCGTGTCTTCAGACTTTGTGCTGATGGCTTGGAAACTAGAGCCTGGAGCCTGCTTCAGATTCTGTGTCTCCCACTCTCTCTGCCCCTCCCCAACTCGTGCTTTCTGTCTCTCACTTGATCTCTCTCAAAAATGAATAAACATTAAAAATTTTTTTAAAAAACACAATTAAGTTCTTTAGAATAAAGTAATTTCATCAACTGAACAATTTAGAGAATAAATGGTTGTCCAGATGTTTTTTCCTAGTGTAGAAATGTATTATTTCATAGTAGAGCAATTATGTGGTACTTTTAGGGTAATCAATTGAGCATGCTAAGATTACTCACAGTGGAAAACTTACATTTGTTCTTTCTTCAAGTCCATAATAAAATTAATAATTTTATAGCAGAACACATTTATTGATTGCTTAACATGTGACAATCTTTCTTTTTAAACCTCATACCAGCTTAACAAAACGAGCATTATAACCCTATTTTTCATATAGAAACTCAAGCATAAAAAGGTTAGGAAACCAAAACAAACCCAGAAAAAGGAATGGAACCACTGGGATACAATTCCTATCACTCCAGCTTCAAAGCTTGCTCCTCAATCGTTACACTTTCACCAAGAGGATAAGCACACAGCAGAATCATTAAGGAAACGTCTCTGAGGAAGGTACAAGGAAAACTAGACATTGAAAACCTGCATTACTATTTAACGGTTCATCTGATCAAGAAAAAATGCACAATACTGTTTTCTCAAGTACTATACTATTGTCCCAAGAAAATTATCAAAGGGTATATATTTTACAAATAGAATTATCATGATATACTACCAGAACAAATGCAAGCATGATACCCATTTAACAGTAGATATTCAAGGAGTTAGTATTGAGTGCAAAAGATACTGTGAACTCTGAGGTCTTAGCAATACAAGGAATTTAGGATTAAAAAAGAAAACGAAGAAGAATATACACACCTGCAGTCTTGGAAAGCCCTGGGTGGAGCCGCTGCAACCTACAACAAACTGCAAAGGAAATAAAAGCTGTGATAGCCATGGTTCTCAAACTTTAGTGAGCATTGGAATCACCTGGAGAACCTGTTCCTGAGTAGATTCTTGCACTTCACCCCTTAAGCTCCTGATTCAGAAGGTCTGGGAGGAGTGTGAGAATTAGCATTTCTAACAAGTTTCCAGGTGATGCTGATGTTGCTGGTTCAGGAACCACGCTCTGAGAACCATCTCAGTAGAGGTTCACCAGAATTCTAAGAGAGCATAGAGTAAGATGTAATAAGCCTTCCAAAGCAGGAAAAAAAAAAATCATGGAGAGCTTAGTCTTTGAACTGTACTTTGACAAAGGAGGAGAATTTCAGCTATTGAGAGATAATGTGTTTCTGTCTCCAGAGAAGGCATAATCCTTCAGGGTCACTCATCCTTCTCTCATCCTAGTGATCTGGTGGCCTCACTCTGCTCGTGCATAATGGAATGAAAGTTATAAAACCATCTCTCTCTGTCTCACAACTCAATATACACTGATATTTTCTTGGCTTCATCTGGGGTCCTGACATTGCAAAAAGGAACGAAAGAATACTTTTAACATATTTTAAGCCCTATTAAATTCCTTCTTTATTCCATTTCAAATAATTTCAATTTCCTCTGAGACTATATGTTTTGTATTGTCCAAACCTGACTTTCACATTCTAGGAATGATCAATAATGTGGATGAAATGTTGGTCAAGTTTTCTTTCATACATTTGTTTGATTGATTGTAATGGCTGAAGTAAGTCACAATTCCCCAAGTAAGTGTCCTTCCTACTCTTATCCCAAAAGGCAAAATAATAAATGGAAACAATTCTAAAAGCCTTTTAACCGTATGCTAGAGCTAGAGAATGATCAAAGGGATAATGTACTGACTCATGAGGATAGTTTTATTCCCCCTTCCTCGATCATTTTACCACGTGATCTTAAAGAAATCATTTAAATTCTCACTGCTTTAATTTTCACATTTGTAAAACGGAGATAATATTTGCCATGAGGTTTAGTTAATGCTTGAAAATGCTTTTGAGATCATTGGGAAAGGAGAGAATAAAATAGTATTACTCTTCACTGAACTTTGGAACTCAAACTGTAAAACAAGAGGATCTACACTCCTTCAGCAACCAACCAGTAGAGAAGGAATTTTTCTACAACTAAGCTGCTCACTGTCATGACAAATGTATATTGGACTCCAATATTGTCAAGTACTTTACAATCATTCCTTCTAATGGTTTTTATTCCATTTCTCTTGCCGACGGAACAACTAATAGGAAGATAATTCAAATACTATCTGTCAGTCTAAGAGTGAAAAAAACCTTTTCCATAAGGGCCAGGTAGTAAATATTTTAGGCTGTAGGACACATATGAGCATAGAATCACATATGACCATGATTATGAGTTACGCTTAAAGCTGGGATAAGTAATCATCACTAGTCATTATCATTTTAAATTTTCCCCTAAAAAGCATCAACAGTTCCTTCTCTCTTTCACTTTATTTTATTATTTATTCAGATTTGGAGACTAAAACGTAGGTGAAATTTGTTACCTAAATATTTGCTTTTTTAGTTGAAAAGTGGACCATTAAAAAAATAATATTGGTGCTTTCAAGTTCTGTTTTCCCAAAAACAATTTATTAAATCAAGTTAGTTGATTTTAGTACTCCAAACACAAACCATTCTGTTTCATTCACGTTTTCTATTTTGTTTTGCCTGCTGCTTCATTACTTGTGTTTCCTCATGAGCCTTTTGAGAAAATAATGTCATTTCTTCAGTTGTGCAAATTGAAAACCTATTTTTAAAGAGCTGTGCCCTAGCTGTTTTGATTATCCTACATTCCATTCCCCTCTTCATTTATTTAAAAAATAAAGAGACTATATATAAGTCCCCATGTCTCTCCTGGGAGTTATAGAAGCCGGTTTTATTCTTATTAACACTTTCACACACATTTTGTTTTCTTATTGCAGTGATAGTTTACCTTTCTGTTTACTTCTCTGTTCACATCGACTTTAAGAAGTTTTGTCTAAAGCACTCTATATAAAGATTCCTAATCAGCTCTCCATTTAAAACTATATAAGGTAGAAATAGTGAGTTTCACAATTTAAGTTACCAGAGTTTACAAAATGGAAGGTAGTTGAAAGGTTTTTGCTTCCTTGTGGTTATAATTAAAAATTTTAAGATTAGGACTTCTCCTTTAACTGAGATGAACTTCTACATAAAGTTCCTCATAAATCCATGGAAGTCAATCAAACATTTCTTATTATAGGTTAATATAGAAGCAACTATGTTTAGTCTTATGTTATAGAAAATGAGAAAGGCAGTTATTTTTAATATATGACTGTAATCTCACAACTTAATGTATTTAAAGCCATTTTTTTTTTCTGGTTTTTCTTTCCCTGCAGTGTGTACTTCTAAAATAAGCCAATCAGTCTTGACACATGGAAGTCACACTGTGCTGTTTTCCTCACACTCATGCCATAATTAGAAATCAATCAATCATAGAACTGTCTTCCCAGAACTATGATTTAGCATTATGTCCTCAGCTTTTATTGAGGACTGATATATAATAAAGTACTCTATGAAGAAACTTAATGTAGTTCTGATAAAACTGCTATTAAAGATACCACCCATTATATTATTCAATATCTTCACACACCCACATTTTATGGGATTTTTCCAAGGTTCCAAGCAAGAAAAATATTTTCTCTTTTGATTTTATTTGGTCTTTTATAATTTAAAAAACAGTATTAAACTAATAAACTCAGCACTAAGTTGTAGGATACAAAATCAATATATAAAAATTAGTTGTATCTCCATATGCTAACAATAAGCAATCCAGAAAAAAAATTAAGAAAACATCTCCAGGGAAACACAATTCAAAACCACAAAGAAGTATCACCTCACGCCTGTTATGAGGGCCATTACCCAAATAGCAGAAAATAGCAAGTGTCGGTAAGGATGTGGAGAAGTTGAAACATGCACACTTTTGGTGGGAACGCAAAATGGTAAGGGCACTCTGGAAAAACAGTATGGAGGTTCTTCCAAAAATTGAAAATAGCACTACCATATGATCCTACACTCCCACACTGGGTAGATATCCAAAAGAACTGAAAATAGGATTTTGAAGATATATTTGCACTCCTGTGTTCATTAAAGCATTATTCATTATAGCCAAAATGTAATCAACCTAAATATCCATCAATGGATGAATGAATAAATGTAGTGTGCATGTACAATGGAATATTACTCAGCCTTTAAAAAAGAAGAAAACCCTATCACATCCTTCAACACAGATGACCCTTCAGGACATGATGCCGGTGAAATGAATCAGTCAAAGCAGGACAAATACTGCATGATTCCACTTATACAAGTTATCCATAACAGTCAAACTCCTAGAAGCAAAGTAGAATGATGGTTGCCGAAGGCGAAAGGGAGGACAAACATGGTGTTGTTAAACAGGTATCACTTTTCAGGCATGCAAGATGAAAACTTCTAGACTCCTGTTATACAACATGGTGCTCATAGTTAACAATACTGTACTGGACATTTGAAAATTTGAGAGGGTAGACTTTATGTGTTTTTTACCACAATAAAAAAAATTAAACTACAGGACTTCTAGAGGAAAACATAAGAGAAAATCTTCATGACCAAGAGTTTAAAAAATACATCTTAGAAGAACAAAAGCATGATTCAAAAAACAAAAAACTGATAATTGAATTCCATCAAAATTATGTACTTCTACTCTTTGAAAGACACTCTTAAAGGGATTAATAGACAAGCTGCCAAGTGGGAGAAAATATGTGCAAATCACTTATCTAATAAAAGACCTATATCCTGAATATATAAAGAACTTTGAAAACACAAGAAAAATGGGGAAAATGTTTGAATAGACAGTCTACCAAACAAAATATACAGGTTTAAATGGAAAGCACACCAAATACACACACACACACACACACACACACACACACACACAGCATATAAATATATACTCACTAGCATTAGTTATCAAGGCAATGAAAAGTCACTATACATTTCTTATAACTTCTTAAGTTAAAAATTTCCACGCTACAAAGTGATGGTAAGGCTGTAAAGTAACTAGTGAAGTAACTAGAACTGTCGTATGCTGCTGATAAAAAATGTAAAATGTCACAAACATTTTTTAAAACACTTGGGCAGTTTCTTAAATAGTTAAATACATACACTCCATATGACCTAGCTATTCCAGTCCTTGTATTTACCTAAGAGAAATGAAAAAATATGTTCATACAAAGACTTGTATGTCATTCAGAGAAACTTTATTAATATAAGCCAAAACTCAAAACATCCCAAATGTCCATCAACAGGTAAATGGATAAACAAAACTGAAGTATATTCATAGAATGGAATACTACTCAGCAAATAAAGGGAAGGCTCCTGGATGAATGTTGATATAATCAAGGTGAGTGAAGGAAGCCAAGAAAAAAAGACTATATTCTGTATGATTCCATTTATATAAAACTCAATGAAATGCAAACTAATCTGTAGTGACAGAGAGCAGAGCAGTGGTTGCCTGGGAATGGGGATGGTGTGCAATCGGGTACAAAGGGCTAGAAATGATTATAATGGGGCACATTGGGAAACCCTTTGTCAGAGGGTGATTGGAGGCAGCGGTTATGTTCATTATCCACATTCTAGTGAAGAATCTACAGACGTATACATATGTCAAAACCCATCAAATATCATACTTTAAATGTGTTTAGTGTGTTATCAATTATACCTCAGTAAAGCTGTTAAACATTTTCCTCAGGAAGCTCTGAAATGATCTGCGTTGTGCTTTAAAAGGGTGACTATGATGCCACATTCTCTAAGATAAAAGGGAGACTGAGGCTAGGAGTTCAGTATAAAGGTATTTTGCAGTAGTCCTGTGAGAGGTCATAAGAGACAGGGTTGGACAATTTGTGTGGAAATGCAGAAGAATGAACGATTCAGTACTGTTGGCTACCTGACAGGATATCCCCCTATTCCACAAACAAAAGCTAAAAGCAGTTTGGCCTCAGAAAGTCCATTGTAGTTTTATAAAGCATGACAATTTTTTTCCTTCAAGTTCATTCTCAAATTTAAGATAATTCTTGGGAGTCCAGAAAGGCAGAGGAATATTCCATAAGCTTCATCATACTAATTAGGTTCACGATCATGTATTAAACCAATGAGTATCTTCTGATCACCTGCTGACTCTGGGCAAGGCTCTGGACTAGTCACTAAGATAGAGGGAATTCCACACACAGGTGCTGGCACAGAGGGGTTGCCAATGCACTTAGCAAGACGAACAACAGAATTAAAAGATTGCCTCTCAGAGCCAGAAGTGATTTATTGCTCTGGTGTTAATGCCCAAGGTTTCCAGATTTGGCTTTTAATTTGCGTCCTATGTATTTATACATATAATTTTTAGGATATCATGCATGTACCAATTACCATGGTGACAGGTATAGTCCAAAAGTCCAACATCTATCTTGAGCGAAAGCTTTGTGCCCCTACATCAACCTGTTTCTCATAGTCAGGCTGGCCTCAGGACAAATGAAATTACATATAAATGCACCCTGACTTTTATTTCCCATCCCAGGTTCTAAATAATTTCGCTGTAACTCTTTGGGGATGACATTCATGAAAAACCCTATAATCTTCGTTATTGTATTTCTTGGCGGCAGGTACTTCCAAAGCTGTGATTTATCTAAATTGTATTTTTGTCAAAGGGTTATAAAGGGGATAATGTGAAAAGTCTATTGGGATATTGTTAGTAAATTTATAAAATTACTTTCTATATCCAGTTAGACCAAGTAATTTTTTCACTCGTTGCTTTTAGGGCAGGCTTATGGATCATTGAAGACTTCAAGGGAATAAAAGTTAAGCACCTAAACTAAAGATTCTTTGTCTAAAACCATGCCCGTTAGGACAAGTTTATCATTTATGGGACTCAAGGATAGCCTTTAGATGAATGAACAATCTGAGCCTAAAGTCACAAAACTACACACAGATATTTCCAGAATTCTTCCTCTTGCCCACTTTACACTGTTCCTTCAGATCTAGTACTGAAGTATTCATCCCAGTACCATATATGCACCACAGAAGCATATTCTCACTGCTGCTTGATCCAACCAAGGTGGCAGTCCATCCTTTGGGGTTTACTCCAAAGAGAGGTTGGTCTCACGTAATGGATGTTCTTTAGCACTGCTATCTCATTCGATGGCCAAAAGGAGCCGATGGTACAAAACACCGAGGAGGGTCTGACTTCCTCTGGTCTTGTGCACATGGGGTCTATTAGCAATGCTAGAGCACCAAAGAATTTTGGAGTCTCACCTTACTCTTCGATGGTGTTATGCTGAGCAGTCAGTGAATAGGAAACATTTGAGATTCTGAGTTCTGGAACCCTTAACCCTATGTCTGGAACCTTTTAGTCTTAACCATCCAGGAAATTTCTGTGGATCCAAGAGAAACATAAAAGGCCTATGAACCAAAAGTAGGTAGCATAAAGTCCAAACTAAAGCTAGCTGGGACTAGCAGCCAGATAACCATGTATTGCAAAGCAACAAACTTTTAGCAACAATTAGAACATTAAGCCGGGAAAATAGCAAAGTGAGCGAGCAGAAGAACTATCAAAATCAGACTAATTCGGGGCACCTGGGTGGCTCAGTCAGCTAAGCATCTGACTCTTGATTTCAATTTAGGTCATGATCTCATGTTTCATGAGATCAAGCCCCACCTCAGGCCACACACTGACAGCACAGAGCCTGCTTGGGATTCTCACTCTCCATCTCTGCCCCCTCCCTCACTTATGCACACTCTCTTTCTCAAAATAAATGAATAAAAACAAAAAATAAAAAGACTGATTAATTTCCTATTTTCTAAGATATTTCAGATTAGTTCATTTAGTTGCTGGGTTACAAAATTGAATAATAAAAAAAAAAAAGGAGTGCCTGAGTGGCTCAGTCGGTTGAGCGTCCAACCTTGGCTCAAGTCACGATCTCGTGGTTCATGAGTTCAAGCCCTGCATCAGGCTCTGTGCTGACAGCTCAGTGCCTGGAGCCTGCTTCAGATTCTGTGTCTGCCTCTCTCTCTGCTCCTTCCCTGCTCATGCTCTGTCTCTCTCTCTCTCTTTCTCTTTCTTTCTCTCTCTCAAAAATAAATAAACATTAAAAAAAAAAAAAAGGAAAACTCGGGTGCCTTGGTGGCTAAGTCAGTTAAGCATCTGATTCTTGATTTTGAGGAATATGCATCAGGGTCTGTGCTGACAGCGCTGAGCCTACTTGAGATTCTCTCCCTCTCTCTCTGCCCCTCTCCCACCCAGACATGCAAGCACACTCTCTCTCTCTCAAAAATAAATAAATAAATAAATAAATAAATAAATAAATAAATAAATAAACATTAAAAAGAGAAAGAGACAAGGAAAACTGATAATTTGTCCCAGATCAGCAGAGACTAAGAAGACAAGGGAACTAAATGAGTGTGGCATCCTGGACTAGATTCTAGAACAGAAGGAAATTAATGGTAAAACTGATGAAATCTGAATAAAGTTTAGTTCATAGTAATGTGTCAATGTTAGTTTCTTAGATTTGACAAATATACCACAGTAATGGAAGATGATATCATTAGGGAAACTAAAATTGGGTGGGGGTTTTAAACGGATTCTCTGTGCTATCTTTGCAATGTTTCTGTAAATCTAACATTATTTCAAAATAAAAAGCTTGTTTAAAAATGAATAAGACAAGATTCTTATCCTGGAGTAGTTGGAGCACAATTGGGAAGACATTATAGTAAAGACACCAACTCAATTCTAGCACTATATGATTTAACGAAAAAATGCACAAGGCTCAACGGTGCACAGGACCTGCAGAGCTCCTAGACTAATCTAGGATTTAATGAAATACCCAAGATCAATCCTAAAGGATATGTAGGAATGGCAGGAAAAGGAAAAAGTGACCAGAATTACAGGTAGAAGGAAGGGCATGAAGTGTATGGAGAAGAGAAAATCTGGAAGGACAAAGGGTAGGACTAGAGACAGGACCAGATCAGACCGTGTGAGGCTCATGTGCCTGGAGCTCCACCTGGAGATGATGGTGAATAAAATCACCATATCTGCAACAGCATACAGATATATTTTTGGAGGCAGAGCTGAAAGTAGGGACACAAATTGAGAATCTTTTGTAATGGCGTGAATTAGGCAGAAAGAGTAGATATGGAGAGCGGAGTATAAATTGAGAACTACATAGGAAGTAAAACAAGCAGGATTTGGTAAACCTAAACGGAGGCCATTTAGTATACGCAGAAATTACCTAGCAGACAAAAAAAAATGTCTTCAGGTTATCATTGTGCTATAACATGATACAATAATTTTCAAACACAAATATCTGACTTGTGAAGAAAAGGTGAAAGTAGGCTTGGTAAACTCTACTGCAGATACCATACAAAAACTTGCAGTCGACAAGGCACCATAAATTCATGCTTTTAAAACCTATATGCTTGGGGGCGCCTGAGTGGCGCAGTCGGTTAAGCGTCCGACTTCAGCCAGGTCACGATCTCGCGGTCCCTGAGTTCGAGCCCCGCGTCAGGCTCTGGGCTGATGGCTCAGAGCCTGGAGCCTGTTTCCGATTCTGTGTCTCCCTCTCTCTCTGCCCCTCGCCCGTTCATGCTCTGTCTCTCTCTATCCCAAAAATAAATAAACGTTGAAAAAAAAAAAAAAACAAAAAACCTATATGCTTGAAACATAATGGTAATTGATAAAATATTCAAGGGGAAACCAAAAACACATAGCTAGCTTGGAAATAAGCTAAGATCTCTGTGAACCAGAACAAAGACTCATAACCTTTTCTTTAAAAAAAAAAACTTTTCTAAAATGCAAAGTTTATGTTTTAAAAAGAGGAAATAGGAAGATGAGTTTAAAAGAAAACAATAAATCTGAATATGGGAACCAAAATCACAACATACATTTTTAAAAGCAATAAATAAAGGAGAAATTTTCAAATTTCAAACAAAACATTTGACCAAAGTAAACAGAGCATAAGGGTAGAAACTGCAGCCAACGCTGTGCAACTGAAATTTTATATGTGAGTGGTTATATCCTTATCTGTTTATTTCTTTGGGAAACTGGTCATTTTCATATCTTATGACTCTTTTAGGAACCATCAGTACCAGGATCTCTAACTGATAATAAATAAATGACAGCAATGAGACTCCAATTCCTTTTCTTGAAATAGTGCTGCAAAACTAAAAATGCTGCTATCTGGGCATTTAAAGCACTTCCATAGTGTCTATCACACAATAAGCCCTCAATAACTCCATTATTCCCCTAAGCATCAATTATATATATATATATATATATATATATATATATATATATATATAAAATGATATTATTATTATTATTATTATTATTATTACCATCATTCTTCCACATTCTCAGCGTTAGAGATGATACAAGGTATAAGGTATATGATAAACCATTACCCCTTTCCACTCTCTTCTATGAAGATCTACCAGCTCCAACTTGGTTTTGATTTCCAAAGATCTCTGAAAATTCCCTTGTCATCATTTCATTTCACTTTGCAAAACATGTTCCCTTTTTCCCCTTTATTTCTTATTTTCCCAATAATGAGAACCCCTTTTGATTACTTTGTTTCTGTAAACAGTGCCATCATTATTCCAGGCTTGAAACCTCAAACTAATCTTTTAATCTTCTATCTTCCTGTTCAATTCAATTAACCATCATCCAACAGAAAAACAAAATGTGTCCTTTAAATCTCTCTCACATCTGTCCATTTCTTTCTGTCATAATCACCAGCTTTAGGATTTTAGAAACTCATTGCTACCTAGCTATTAGTACACCCTATCTGATTTGATTCCCCACGTCTCCTTAACTAAACCTTCCCCTTTACACAACAATTTGTAAATATTGTATTCAGCGAGCTGGACTCAGTAAGGTGCAGGTAGAAAACAGGATTATTTTTTAAAATTTGTTTATTTAAATTCAAGTTAGTTAACATACAGTGTAGTACTGGTTTCAGGAGTAGAATTTAGTGATTCATCACTTAGATATGACACCCAGTGCTCATCACAAGTACCCTCCTTAATGCCCATCACCCATTTAGCCCATCCCCCACCCATCTCCCCTCCAGCAACCCTGTTTGTTCTCTGTATTTAAGAGTTTCTTATGGTTTGCCTCCTTGTGTTTATCTTATCTTTCCTTCCCTTCCTCTATGTTCATCTGTTCTGTGTTTTAAATTCCACATATGAGTGAAACCCCAAGATATTTGTCATTTTGTTCTGCATTCAAGCATGCTGAACTAATTCTCTCCCTGCATCTACCATAAGTCACAGGAACATCACAAAATTTTCTAGGCTCTTTTGATCACAAACAGTCTCATTCTGGTCCATAACAATTTAAAAAATCTTCCTCTCTTTCTCCCTGCCCCTGAGAGAGTCTTTATCAGATTTAAGCCCAATGCAGGGTTTCTTCTCTACTCCTCTGTCACTTTCTTCTCTACTCCACCTTTGGCTTTTCTAAAGGACACCTCAAGAGCCAGGACCTGGAAACAAGGTAATTAGAGATAAACAGAGTCGTATCACATGGTTAACAGAGACGTTTCTCCTTCTGGATATGATGGATGAACAAGTACTGTTTCATTTCAATTCCTTTCTCATTTGGGCAGCACTTTGATAGGTTTTCCAAAGCACCTCTCTTAGCATTGCTGACTGCAGTTATCCAGACACAGAACATAGCTCCCCTACAAGGGCAATAGGTGGACATATAACCTACAGGCACCTCTGTCCAGAGAAACTCCCTCTGGTCTGTTCACCCTCATACATTTCAAAGATGGAAATGAGCATTCAGGACACTGGCAGCAACAGGTCTCCAATCCACTAGCATGCTAGGCACTGGCAGTCGTGCGGGATTCAAAGCAGGTATGTGATCCCTCTTATTCTCCATTTCCAGTGAAAAGTTCCTTTTTTATAGTTTGTTAGTTTTTTTCAACTCACACTTTTATGAGAAATCATCATATGCTCATAAGGCCCATAGGCTATTTTCTTAGTCTAAGATTCTTAATCTAAAGCCGTCTCTAATCTTCTCTGCCTGGTCATTCTAATCTATTCCCTACTACTGAGCGAAACTGGACATCCTCTGCTGCCCCAGATTTAATCATTAGTTTCTAAATTCTGGGCTTCTTGAATCTCCAGCCTCTACCCCACTTTCTACTCCCAGTCAGGATTCTGTTTTTAATCTTTATTTTCAATGAAACTGTGAATTTGTTTAAATCACACAGAAAAGGAATTAATTGGAGGGATGGTGGAGAGTTCACAGAATCAATTGGAAAGCTAGAGAAGTATATGTGGAAGGAAATTATGAAAGGAAGAAATCCAAGATTACATAATAGGGATGATCTGTTGGGGAGGCCCTCAACATTACCAAACTCTCATCATTATAGCACTAGGCCTTCCAGTCTTCTGTAGCCACAGCAAATGATCTCTCTCCCTGGCCTTTTTTCCTTTGCTTTATTTCCACAAGATTTAAACTGCCAGGCAAAAACACATGCTTAGCCATCAATGACTCAAATGTCTACAACTCAAAAACCATGGGCCAAGGAAAAGTTGCTTAGCATTAGAAATTAGTCAAATGTATTATTTGGGGCACATAATATGATTGTTTTTATAAAATCCCAAGAGGATATATTAAAAATAACTAGAATTTTGGGAATGCAAGCTGGTGCAGCCACTCTGGAAAACAGTATGGAGGTTCCTCAAAAAACTAAAAATAGAATACCCTACAACCCAGCAATTGAGCTACTAGGCATTTATCCAAGAGATACAGATGTGCTGTTTCGAAGGGACACATGCACCTCCATGTTTATAGCAGCACTATCAACAATAGCCAAAGTATGAAAAGAGCCCAAATGTCCATCAATGGATGAATGGATAAAGAAGATGTGGTATATATATACAATGGAGTATTGCTCAGCAACCAAACAGAATGAAATCCTGCCATTTGCAACTATGTGGATGGAAATGGAGGGTATTATGCTAAGTGAAATTAGTCACTCAGAGAAAGACAAAAATCATATGACTTCATTCATATGAGGACTTTAAGAGACAAAACAGATGAACATAAGGGAAGGGAAACAAAAATAATATAAAAACAGGGAGGGGGACAAAATAGAAGAGACTCATAAATATGGAGAACAAACTGAGGGTTACGGGAGAGGTTGTGGGAAGGGAGATTGGCTAAATGGGTAAGGGGCACTAAGGAATCTACTCCTGAAATCATTGTTACACTATATGCTAATTTAGATGTAAATTAAAAACAATAAAAAATAAAACAAGTTAATAAAAAATAAAGAAATAAAAGAAATAAAACAATAGTTAAGTTTAAAAAAATAAATGTTTAGGTACTACAGGTAAAATCTGGCTTGCTTCCTAGCCTCAGGACTGCAAATAATAACAGGCTTATAAAAGTCCAATCTGATATTACTCATAAAAATTTCTATCAAAGCAAACTTCAGAAGACCATATGGCAAATTAACACACTTGCTGCACCTATGTAAATAATTAGGTCAAATCTAATGAGACAAATCATATTTTGTGACGAAGATAATCTTTCTTTGAGATTGTTTTTGATCAAAGGGAGGCAGAATTGTAATAAAGAAATCAGGCCTGTCTGATAGAAATTTAACTGACTCCCCCCACATCCCCTGAGAAAAACAAGCTTTGTCTCCATTTGCAATTCATTTCACCATTCTTTTACCCTATAAAAATGTTTGCTTTTTTGACTTTTCTTTTGAGTCAGTTATATCTGCTTGGTTTCCTCATATCATGGGAGTAAAATAAAACTTTAACCCATGTTTATTTTTATCTATAGGAAAGTCATTTTTTTTTTACTTTGTTACCTTTTAAAAGTATATTTAACTTTTGAATACCTTTCTAAGGTTAGATCACACAGTTGATATGTTATATGAAGTATGATTTAACGAAAAGGATTTATAAGAAGTGCTTGGCTTGCATTCGCATATAATCTGGGTGACAACTTAAATAGACCTTAAGTATCATTTCAGTTTCATAGTCTATTCCTCATCCATTTTCCACTATGATTCCCTCTAGCAAACAAGTCTATACAATCAGAGGCTGTGCAGAGGAATTAAGAAATGACTTCGGCGATCACACGCTAGTAAAACAAGACAAACTTTTCTGGAAGCCATTTCTTGAAAATTTGCCATATGCAATTTATCCCCTAACCAAATCATATTTCACTCTCTTTACTTACACCTCATTTCCGCTTTTTCTGGTTGTGTATGGATATTTTAAAATTAATGTTTCTTCTCATTAGCTTAGAGAAAATTATTATATTGTCTACTTTAGTTATATGAAACTAAATAAACTCTCATTACACTTTTGGCTTGGAAAACAAGACTTATTATAGTTGTTGGTATTTGGTAAGACTACGTATCTTCTTAGGTCCCTCGGCAAGGATTGTGTGTATGTTAGTGTGTGTGTGTAAAGGGCTGAAGATTCTTGATCTCATTCCTATCACTGTGGCTATGGATTCCTAGTATGAACTATTCAGAAGACAGGAAAAGACAAGGAAATAAACGGTAGTTGATTTCGTAACCTGAAGTGCAGTTATGAACCCTAGGTCTTCCTATAAAATGTGGATTATTATCGCCTACTTTCATTAAGTCTATTGTTCATCTATTACCCATGTAACACGACAGTACTAAATTTTACAGATTAAAGTATCTATGTAGTTAAAAAAAAAAATAGGATTCAAGGGATATATCCACCAAGCAACTGGACACAAGACATATACGCAAAAACTCAGTATCTCTCTTATATACAAAAATAAACAAAACTACAATGACAAGGACGTCAATGGCTTAAACAGGAAAAAGGAAACATAGAAGAAAACTTATGCTTCTGCGGAGCCAAACCTCCGGCAGCGGATCTGACTCCCTCCCGCTGCCACAGGGCCCCTCCTGAAGTGGATCACCTAAGGAGAAGCGAGCTAAGCCTGCCCCTCCTGCCCCTGTGCACCTTGCCTACCCACCCCAGCTAATACGCCAGATCCCCAGCATCACAAGCCTGGCAGTGTGCAAGTAGCCCAGACCGGCCACGCCACCCCACAGTGAATCCTGCCCCTAGGAGAGGGGAAGAGAAGGCACACACCAGTCTGACAGTGGCCCCAGCGGTGGGCTGGGGGCAGACATCAGGTTGGACTGCGGCCCTGCCCACCAACTCCAGTTATACACCACAGCACAGGGGAAGTGCCCTGCAGGTCCTCACCACACCAGGGACTATCCAAAATGACCAAGCAGAAGATTTCCCCTCAGAAGAATCTCCAGGAAATAACAACAGCTAATGAGCTGATCAAAAAGGATTTAAATAATATAACAGAAAGTGAATTTAGAATAGTCGTCATAAAATTAATCGCTGGGCTTGAAAACAGTATAGAGGACAGCAGAGAATCTCTTGCCGCAGAGATCAAGGGACTAAGGAACAGTCACGAGGAGCTGAAAAGCGCTTTAAACGAAATGCAAAACAAAATGGAAACCACCATGGCTCGAATTGAAGAGGCAGAGGAGAGAATAGGTGAACTAGAAGATAAGTTATGGAAAAAGAGGAAGCTGAGAAAAAGAGAGATAAAAAAAATCCAGCAGTATGAGGGGAAAATTAGAGAACTAAGTGATACACTAAAAAGAAATAATATACGCATAATTGGTATCCCAGAGGAGGAAGAGAGAGGGAAAGGTGCTGAAGGGGTACTTGAAGAAATTATAGCTGAGAACTTCCCTAAATTGGGGAAGGAAAAAGGCATTGAAATCCAAGAGGCACAGAGAACTCCCTTCAGACGTAACTTGAATCGATCTTCTGCATGACATATCATACTGAAACTGGCAAAATACAAGGATAAAGAGAAAATTCTGAAAGCAGCAAGGGGTAAACGTGCCCTCACATATAAAGGGAGACCTATAAGACTCGTGACTGATCTCTCTTTTGAAACTGGGCAGGCCAGAAAGAATTGGCACGAGATTTTCAGTGTGCTAGACAGAAAAAACATGCAACCGAGAATCCTTTATCCAGCAAGTCTGTCATTTAGAATAGAAGGAGAGATAAAGGTCTTCCCAAACAAACAAAAACTGAAGGAATTTGTCACCACTAAACCAGCCCTATAAGAGATCCTAAGGGGGACCCTGTGAGACAAAGTACCAGAGACATCACTACAAGCATAAAACATACAGACATCACAATGACTCTAAACCCGTATCTTTCTATAATAACACTGAATGTAAATGGATTAAATGCACCAACCAAAAGACATAGGGTATCAGAATGGATAAAAAAACAAGACCCATCTATTTGCTGTCTACAAGAGACTCATTTTAGACCTGAGGACACCTTTAGATTGAGAGTGAGGGGATGGAGAACTATTTATCATGCGACTGGAAGCCAAAAGAGCTGGAGTAGCCATACTTATATCAGACAAACTAGACTTTAAATTAAAGGCTGTAACAAGAGATGAAGAAGGACGTTATATAATAGTGACAGGGTCTATCCATCAGGAAGAGCTAACAATTATAAATGTCTACGCGCCGAATACCGGAGCGCCCAAATATATAAAACAATTACTCATAAACATAAGCAACCTTATTGATAAGAATGTGGTAATTCCAGGGGACTTTAACACCCCACTTACAGAAATGGATAGATCATCTAGACACACGGTCAATAAAGAAACAAGGGCCCTGAATGAGACATTGGATCAGATGGACTTGACAGATATATTTAGAACTCTGCATCCCAAAGCAACAGAATATACTTTCTTCTCGAGTGCACATGGAACGTTCTCCAAGATAGATCATATAATGGGTCACAAAACAGCCCTTCATAAGTATACAAGAATTGAAATCATACCATGCATACTTTCAGACCACAATGCTATGAAGCTTGAATTCAACCACAGGAAAAAGTCTGGAAAACCTCCAAAAGCATGGAGGTTAAAGAACACCCTACTAACGAATGAGTGGGTCAACCAGGCAATTAGACAAGAAATTAAAAAATATATGGAAACAAATGAAAATGAAAATACAACAATCCAAACGCTTTGGGATGCAGTGAAGGCAGTCCTGAGAGGAAAATACATTGCCATCCAGGCCTATCTCAAGAAACAAGAAAAATCCCAAATACAAAATCTAACAGCACACCTAAAGGAAATAGAAGCAGAACAGCAAAGGCAGCCTAAACCCAGCAGAAGAAGAGAAATAATAAAGATCAGAGCAGAAGTAAACAATATAGAATCTAAAAAAACTGTAGAGCAGATCAACGAAACCAAGAGTTGGTTTTTTGAAAAAATAAACAAAATTGACAAACCTCTAGCCAGGCTTCTCAAAAAGAAAAGGGAGATGACCCAAATAGATAAAATCATGAATGAAAATGGAATTATTACAACCAATCCCTCAGAGATACAAACAATTATCAGGGAATACTATGAAAAATTATATGCCAACAAATTGGACAACCTGGAAGAAATGGACAAATTCCTGAACACCCACACTCTTCCAAAACTCAATCAGGAGGAAATAGAAAGCTTGAACAGACCCATCACCAGCGAAGAAATTGAATCGGTTATCAAAAATCTCCCAACAAATAAGAGTCCAGGACCAGATGGCTTCCCAGGGGAGTTCTACCAGACGTTTAAAGCAGAGATAATACCTATCCTTCTCAAGCTATTCCAAGACATAGAAAGGGAAGGAAAACTTCCAGACTCATTCTATGAAGCCAGTATTACTTTGATTCCTAAACCAGAGACCCAGAAAAAAAAGAGAACTACAGGCCAATATCCCTCATGAATATGGATGCCAAAATTCTCAATAAGATACTAGCAAATCGAATTCAACGGCATATAAAAAGAATTATTCACCATGATCAAGTGGGATTCATTCCTGGGATGCAGGGCTGGTTCAACATTCGCAAATCAATCAACATGATACATCACATTAACAAAAAAAAAAGAGAAGAACCATATGATCCTGTCAATCGATGCAGAAAAGGCCTTTGACAAAATCCAGCACCCTTTCTTAATAAAAACCCTTGAGAAAGTTGGGATAGAAGGAACATACTTAAAGATCATAAAAGCCATTTATGAAAAGCCCACAGCTAACATCATCCTCAATGTGGAAAAACTGAGAGCTTTTTCCCTGAGGTCAGGAGCACAACAGGGATGCCCACTCTCACCGCAGGTGTTTAACATAGTGTTGGAAGTTCTAGCATCAGCAATCAGACAACAAAAGGAAATCAAAGGCATCCAAATTGGCAAAGATGAAGTCAAGCTTTCGCTTTTTGCAGATGACATGATATTATACATGGAAAATCCGATAGACTCCACCAAAAGTCTGCTAGAACTGATACATGAATTCAGCAAAGTTGCAGGATACAAAATCAATGTACAGAAATCAGTTGCATTCTTATACACTAACAATGAAGTAACAGAAAGACAAATAAAGAAACTGATCCCATTCACAATTGCACCAAGAAGCATAAAATACCTAGGAATAAATCTAACCAAAGATGTAAAAGATCTGTATGCTGAAAACTATAGGAAGCTTATGAAGGCAATTGAAGAAGATACAAAGAAATGGAAAGACATTCCCTGCTCATGGATTGGAAGAATAAATATTGTCAAAATGTCAATACTACCCAAAGCTATCTACACATTCAATGCATTCCCAATCAAAATTGCACCAGCATTCTTCTCGAAACTAGAACAAGCAATCCTAAAATTCATATGGAACCACAAAAGGCCCCAAATAGCCAAAGTAATTTTGAAGAAGAAGACCAGAGCAGGAGGCATCACAATCCAGACTTTAGCCTCTACTACAAAGCTGTCCTCATCAAGATAGCATGGTATTGGCACAAAAACAGACACATAGACCAATGGAATAGAATAGAAACCCCAAAACTAGACCCACAAACATATGGCCAACTCATCTTTGACAAAGCAGGAAAGAACATCCAATGGAAAAAAGACAGTCTCTTTAACAAATGGTGCTGGGAGAACTGGACAGCAACATGCAGAAGGTTGAAACTAGACCACTTTCTCACACCATTGACAAAAATAAACTCCAAATGGATAAAGGACCTGAATGAGAGACAGGAAACCATCAAAACCTTAGAGGAGAAAGCAGGAAAAGACCTCTCTGACCTCAGCCGTAGCAATCTCTTACTCGACACATCCCCAAAGGCAAGGGAATTAAAAGCAAAAGTGAACTACTGGGACCTTATGAAGATAAAAAGCTTCTGCACAGCAAAGGAAACAACCAACAAAACTAAAAGGCAACCAACGGAATGGGAAAAGATATTTGCAAATGACATATCGGACAAAGGACTAGTATCCAAAATCTATAAAGAGCTCACCAAACTCCACACCCGAAAAACAAATAACCCAGTGAAGAAATGGGCAGAAAACATGAATAGACACTTCTCTAAAGAAGACATCCGGATGGCCAACAGGCACATGAAAAGATGTTCAGCGTCGCTCCTTATCAGGGAAATACAAATCAAAACCACACTCAGGTATCACGTCACGCCAGTCAGAGTGGCCAAAATGAACAAATCAGGAGACTATAGATGCTGGAGAGGATGTGGAGAAACGGGAACCCTCTTGCACTGTTGGTGGGAATGCAAATTGGTGCAGCCGCTCTGGAAAGCAGTGTGGAGGTTCCTCAGAAAATTAAAAATAGACCTACCCTATGACCCAGCAATAGCACTGCTAGGAATTTATCCAAGGGACACAGGAGTACTGATGCATAGGGGCACTTGTACCCCAATGTTCATAGCAGCACTCTCACCAATAGCCAAATTATGGAAAGAGCCTAAATGTCCATCAACTGATGAATGGATAAAGAAATTGTGGTTTGTATACACAATGGAATACTACGTGGCAATGAGAAAAAATTAAATATGGCCTTTTGTAGCAACGTGGATGGGACTGGAGAGTGTGATGCTAAGTGAAATAAGCCATACAGAGAAAGACAGATACCATATGGTTTCACTCTTATGTGGATCCTGAGAAACTTAACAGGAACCCATGGGGGAGGGGAAGGAAAAAAAAAAAAAGAGGTTAGAGTGGGAGAGAGCCAAAGCATAAGAGACTGTTGAGAACTGAGAACAAACTAAGGGTTGATGGGGGGTGGGAGGGAGGAGAGGGTGGGTGATGGGTATTGAGGAGGGCACCTTTTGGGATGAGCACTGGGTGTTGTATGGAAACCAATTTGGCAATAAATTTTATATACTAAAAACAAAAAATAAAAAAAATTAAAAAAAATTAAAAAAAAAAAAGAAAACTTATGAAGAAACCTATAAACACTAATTCAGATGTGTAACAGAAGAATTTAATAAAAACATTATTTTGGGGTGGAAAGACTGAGTATTTTAAAGTAGCTCTTTTTGGGAGTGTCTGGGTGGCTCAGTTGGTTAAGCATCCAACTCTTGAGTTTGGCTCTGGTCACAATCTCACAGCTGGTGGGTTCAAGCCCCATATCTGGCTCTGCATTGGCAGTGTGGAGCCTGCCTGGGATTCTCTCTCTCTCCCTCTTTCTCTGCCCCTCCCCTGCTCATGCTCCCTCTCTCTCTCTCTCAAAATAAATAAACTTAAAAAAATAAAAGTAAAGTAGCTCTTTTTTACTCTACCTATAATCCAGGATGAATCTGGATTATGATTTGTAACTGTGCCCCTCCTTATTGAACAACAGGAATTTGGTGTGTGAATTTACATTGGTTAATTTGACTGAACCTATTTATCTTTTATGTGGGGAAGGAGTGGTGTGTGTGTGTGTGTGTGTGTGTGTGTGTGTGTGTGTGTTCTAGAAATGTATTTGAAATTGGCATATAGACAAATAGAGAATTACGGATACTTAGACTAACAAACATACTTGATAGTAAACATAAAGTAATTACACAGAAAAAATAGCTAAGTTCATGAAAGAATCGTGGTATCCATATTTCTACCCAAAGAAATGTTCATATTTTAAATCTGAAATCCCACTAAGGAAAGAATGTTAATTTTTAGCTTATTTTCCAACCTGTCAATCATTAAATATGGCCACTTATTCATGGGCAATTTCCATTGTACCTTCCATCTCATTCAGAAACTATTAGGTTAGATTATTCTTAGTTTTTTGTGCCCTTTTGTTCTGCTATTGGGGGTTTGGGCAGATAAGAATCGATGGGATCTAAGAACATTAAATTCTTAGTTGAAGAACCTCCCATCTAATTATCAGGTTATACTCCAGACACAATGCCATTACTGATGGAGATTTGATGAGGGTTGGGAATTAGAGCAAAAAATAAATAAAGTTAAGAACAATTAGGGAATTATTGCAAATTGCTCGAACATACAGAGTATACAGTGTATGTCTAGAACAAGACTTGTTTTTTACTCCCCTGCCCCTCACAGCTTCCCTTCACCAACTCCTGTGATTGAAAAATATCAGAATGTCAAAAGTCCCTTGTAACCATACGGAACCCTGAAGCGCTGCCTCATATCACTGTTATTGCTCTCAAGTGTTTCTGCTAGATCTCCAAATCCCCACACACTGTCTGCTTGGTGTAGAGCCACTGGGGGAGGCTAACTAGTCTTGCTGCACTCCAGTTTGTCCCAGTCCTCATTTCAGAATAAAGCCAATGTGCTCTCACTATTCATTTTTTTATCTTGATGAAGTGACATGTGGATTTGTTTACAGAAAAAAAAATGAAAACAAAACAGAGACAAATAAATAAAATGGGAGTGTTATTCACCTAAACATCTTCTTGCAGATACAGATAGACTCAAGTGAATCTATTGGTTAGTTAAGTCCTTGCTGGTAATATCCCTTGACTGAAAAGCTAATTCTTTCATAACTAAGAATATTTAAGCTCCCTTTGTTTGGAGAGAGAATATAATGTAAAATGTAAATATAATGTAAAAATATACCAGAGCCAAGTCCCCTTTTTCATGGTGATCTAAGTAGTCCCTGATATAGATAAGATGTCTCTCCCACCCACCCATCCATTCAGAAAGACAAGGCATTCATTCACTCATTCAACAAACATTTACTGGACAGGTACTAGGGCCAAACACTGCAAACTCAGTCGTGATCAAAAAAGACAAAAATTCATGTCCATGGACTTGTACACTCCCGTGGGGAGAGACAGACAATAAACAAAATCAACAGATAAGCCATTCTCTGGCTCTACATTAGCCTACTTCAACCACAGTGTTCCTTGAGGCCGCAAAGTTTATGGTGTCTACTGACTTTGGGCTGGTTGGGATCTTGTTTCTAATAATTTTCTCTGCTACTTTTCCTTCTAGCTGGTGTTCCCTGCTCCAAGCGTTTTTCTTTGCTACTACATCCAATTCCAGAAATGTCTGCGATTTAATGAGTTTCTGCTAAAAACAGTACTACCCCCAGCAAGGCCCATTAAATACACAGAGGTGCAGTGACTGGAAAAGAACCATTGTTTATTATATTTCAAGAAGAAATAAGCCGGGGATGTACATTATTTATAAAATGTTTATGATGTCATCTAACACTAACATAAATACAGACTGACAAAATATGATAAACATGGCAGCTGTTTCCTCTACCATTTTATTTTATTTTATTTTTTTTTTTTTTTTTTTTATTTATTTTTGGGACAGAGAGAGACAGAGCATGAACGGGGGAGGGGCAGAGAGAGAGGGAGACACAGAATCGGAAACAGGCTCCAGGCTCTGAGCCATCAACCCAGAGCCTGACGCGGGGCTCGAACTCACGGACCGCGAGATCGTGACCTGGCTGAAGTCGGACGCTTAACCGACTGCGCCACCCAGGCGCCCCTCCTCTACCATTTTAGTGTTTGACTCTTATTTCAGAGTTCAGGTTTTCATATTTTCATTCTTAAACCTTTTATGCTACTGACTGGGCTAGTAATATGTTAATTAATCTTCATGCAAGATCTCATTACATAGCCAGTTAAATACAATGAATCATACATTCAAGATGTAAAAAGATAACACATATTTTTGAAACAACTTTGTTAGAAATGAAAGTTATAAAACTTTATTGGGCTCTGCAAATAAATTTGGCGGGTGTGAATGCTCTAAGTCTGAACTCAAAAAGCTAAATTTCTAATTTGGTTTTCTTTGAAGTAATGGAGCTTCTGTCTATTTTAACACCTCTGGTGTTAAGATAAGTCTTTGTGGATTCAGAGATTAAGTAAACATTGATTTGGAAGTATTTGTACTTCATCTTTTTGATAAGTGTGTTTTAAGAACAATAAAGAGGGGCACCTGAGTGGCTCAGTAGGTTAAGCGTCCAACTTCAGCTCAGGTTATGATCTCACGGTTCGTGAGTCTGAGTCCCACGTCAGGCTCTGTGCTGACAGCTCAGAGCCTGGAGCCTGCTTTGGATTCTGTGTCTCCCTCTCTCTCTGTCCCTCCCCCACTAACACTGTCTCGCTCTGTTTCTCAAAAATAAATAAATGTAAAAAAAAAATAAGAGATTTATTTGTCACGTAGGAGTGAAAATATTACGAATGCCCTTACTGCTTTGGTATTTCATTAAAGGCAGTGTATCTATGGCAGATGAAGCCTGAAAAGAGAAGGAATGGACAAAGTCTATTGAGCAACAGATAGTAGGGCAGGGAGGGGAGCAGAAGGGACATGACAGATCCTCCCTTTATCTTTTCCTAATAGACGAGGTATTTAGGAAAATCAAAACAGCCATATACGTAAGAGACTGTCTATTTAAAAAAAAATCATTGATGGGACTCCTGGGTGGCTGAGATGGTTAAGCGTTGGCTTGAGCTCAGGTCATGATCTCATAGTTTGTGAGTTCAAGCTCCACCTCGGGCTCTGTGCTGTCAGCGTGGAGTCTGTTTCAGATCCTCTGTCTCCCTCTCTCTCTGCATCTCCCCTGCACTCTCTCTTTCAAAAATAAATAAACATTTAAAAAAAGAAATAAAAAATTCATTGATTATGGTATTTTTAATAGTTCTATTGTGAAGGGCAATCATTTTTCAGATTATAATTCTGTACTAAGAACTCTGCTTTACTGAAAATATGGGCTTGTCATAACATGTTAATTATAAATTTATCCTGACTATAAAATTAAACATGTTATTGATTTATGATAGAGAAGGTATTAATAATGACCAATAAACTATTCAGGAGTCGGAAATGGGACAGTAAATGTCATTGTAAAGAATAAATTTGTGCAAACTTCTCTCTCTTTTCTGGGACACTAACCTTCAAAACACAGTAAGAGGTGATGTAAGTCGGCACTACCCACTGTGCTGCCCATGACTATTAACTACAGGTCCACAACAGGATAGGGGAGGAGCTGAGAGGATGGGTTTCTAAACTTTTATAGTTATTTGGTAGAGTAAGATTCTATCTGTTTAATCTAATGAGAACTATGGACCCATATTATTTATTTTGTATATTTCATTTTTCTACTAATTTATTTTACAAAAGTATCTCTCTGAAGCATACAGAAATCAAAAATAAAGAAAAAGAAGAAAAAGGACATGCCTTCACCAAACTTAGAAAACAAACAGAAAAACACCAATCAAACAAAAAGAACAGGTGTGGGGCAACAGAGGTTGGGCTTTGTTTTCTTTTACTTGCAAAGGGAATTTTTTGGACAAAAATTCTATCACAGAGGTGAAGACAACTTTTTGGAGGATTTTTTTTTAATTTGTTTCCTCCTCTCCAGTCCCCGTTTTCCTTCATTGTTGGTAACTCGCTCTAGCATTGATTTGATTGGGTCAAATATATTGCTTTCATAAGCTTCGACAAGGCACACTTTTTTTTCATTTTATTTTAATTTGTCAATAACCTCAACAACTGTCCTTTAATTTTCTCACATATGCACATACTTCTAACAGAAGTTTAGGACTTAACCAGAGTCAGTTTGAGATCCTTGGTGTTACAGTAGGTAATTGGTTGCTTATCTCTCTTTTTCACTCCTGCCATAGATTTATCCATACTCGGTGAGTGTCAGTGGCAAAATGTGGCTGGTCTTTGTCAAGCTTTCTTTTCATAGGCTCTTGGTGGCTTAGAATTGGAACTAATGGAAAAATTCTTACAATCAAGAGACTATACTCCCACCACTATCACATCAGCTTAGCGACAGAAGCAAACAGTCATGTATGTTTAGTTTTTCCCTCTTCTGCAGCTTGTGTATTACCACAGCTGTCTGTACACGATAAGTATATTGAGGGAGCAAAGAAAAACAACAAGTAAGGAAGGCTAAATATTTTCAACCCCATGAAATAATCAAGTGCTTTACCTACTGAGCAAATTCCTGTTGTAGAAAGCACAAGTGAAAGGTAAAGTCTGAAGGACAACTAAGAAAAACACCCTGAGAGAGCAGATCCTAATATGTGAAAATTCGGTGAGAAAAAAATCTACCTATCATTTTTTCCGCACCCTGCTTAAAAAAAGTTATTGATTGGTTTTATTCCTTTTATTTTGTTTTATAACCTGTTTTTGTTTTTTATTTTTATGTATTTTTTCAAGTTTTTATTTCAATTCCAGTCAGTTAACATACAGTGTTATATTAGTTTCAAGTGTACAATATAGGGATTCAACAATTCCATACATCACTCAGTGCTTATCATGACAAGTACACTCCTTAATCCCATCATTTATTTCTCCCTTCCCCCCAGCAACCTCCTCTCTGGTAACCATCAGTTTGTTCTCTATAGTTAAGGGTCTGTTTCTTGCTTTGTCTCTCTCTCTCTCTCTCTCTCTCTCTCTCTCTCTCTCTCTCTCTGTTTTTCCCCCCTTTGCTTGTTTGGTTTCTTAAATCATTGGCTTTACTCTTGAGCAGAGATAAAATTACAGGAGCTTTCAAAAGGCAATTCTTTAGTATTGGCAATAAAGCAGACTGAACTGCTGATACTCGCAACAACATGGACGAATCTCAGAAACATTATGCAGAGTGAAAGAAGCCAGACACAAAAGAGGGTACACAGATTGGATTCACTTATATGAACTTCTACCAGAAAAACAAAACTTATCTTAATAGTAAAAACCCAGCATGAGGATTACATCCTGAGTGTGAGGGGTAGAAGTGCTGACTTACCACAGAATTTTCTGGAGTCCTTATAATATTCAGTATCTTGATAGGAGTTTGGATCGCACCTGTGTATGCATTTGTCAAACCTCATCAAATGGTACACTTGAGATATATGCATTTCCCTATATAGAAAATGTTATATATGTATGTATATTAAAAATAGCAACATAACAAGTATAGAACCCATTGATTATATACATTAATTAAGTTAGAATTAAGTGTACAAATGTCTATAACTCCTTTTGAAATTCCATTTAAAAACTGAGACAGGTAGGTAGAGATTAGGGTAGATGGACAGTTATGCAAATATCCATAGATAAGCAAATATAGAAAAATATTAATTGTAGAATCTGAATCTACATGAGGACTATGGGTGTTCACCACACAATCCTTTCAACCTTCCTGTATGTTTGAAATTTTTTCATAATAAAAGTTTTATTGGGAGAAAAGCAATTTTGGCCTCTCTGAGCCTGAATGTATCTCTCCAAAACTCTGTCAGGTGCTTTGAAATGGTCCCCATTAAGTACTACAAGATCATTTTCCAGTATCTTTCACTTGAAATGAAAACTCAGATGGGATGCAAAAAAATACTGAGAAGAAGAAACCCCATGATTCATATACCTGGTACTGGCAGTATTTCATTTAATTCTTGAAAGAAATTCTTAAATTCGGTATTGTTTTGAGTGCCAAGATCATGTTTTTTAGTAACAACACCCTCTTAAGTTCCATGGTCACTTAAAAGAAAACAGAAATTAATGTTTCACACAATGCTATAGATTTTATTGATGTCTTGATGCCTTTAGGGGTAATGGGGGAAAAATTTTTTTTTAATTCTAAAGCTCGCAAATAAACATTCTGAAGAATCATTTAAAAAGAGAAAAAATACCTTTCTCATACCATTCTCATAAGAATGCAATCCCTTCTCTTTGACAGGGAATACCTTAGAAGACCCTTTTCTGTCTTCTGGTGAGCCTCAGCAATGTATGGCACTTAAGTCAATATCTTGGTGCCTGATATCACAGTCAAGCCAAATATTAATCTTTAAGATACAAGAATTACAATCGTACAATGTCTTTCCTCTGTTTATACCTCAGACCCTGGAGAAGTGCAAGTGCAACTAGCTCCAAGCAAAGGAGCAAAACGAATGGAAGGAATGATGTTCCATGAAAAACAACAATTTGGTTTGGGAGATAAAATGTTGGCTGAAGCTCATAAAAATGGGGTAGAGAACAGATTCTGAAGTTCATAGCTCTCCAAGTTGGGTATCTAGAAAGGCATGCAGTCTTCCAACTTAAGCTCATAAATAGCTATCATACAGAAATTTACAAAGAAATCACAGTTTAGAAAACATTCTTAGAACCACACAGCTAGCATAGGGAACCAGAGTTCAAACATTGAATGGTTTTCCTCTGCACCAAGTTATGATCTATACCATGTGAACTGGTTTACTAGATCAGGACCCAGATACGTTGCTAAAAACTAAGCACTGAGGACAATAGCAGCTCTCATCTGAAAAGAGAACAATATTGGCATGTGAAACCCTACCAGGAGATGGTAGGACTGGATGGAGTGTCAGGAGAGTCAAGAACACAGAAAGAAAACATCAGACAAGGTGTAAAGACCGTAAAAAGGAAAAGACAAAGTAAACTTCATCCATTTCCCAGTTACATATTATTCTAACTGGTTATTTCCATAGCAGAGATAGGATCAACATTAACCACAGTTTGTCCAGCACAGTTCTGGTTTATTCCTTTGGTCCCCTGGATTATAAATTTCATGGATACCCTATTTAGAAAGCAGAGATTTATACTGACAAGTGATTCATTAGAAAAAAAAAGAGGGGGGCTTATGAGAAGGGGCCTTTTTAAGTCAAATGTAATTGTAATTAAACTGTAGCCCATAGTATTTTGTGTAGCTATCTTTTTAGTAACCCTGCTGTAGACTCATTGGCTTATTACTTCTTAGAGAATCAATCCAATCAGGATGATGTTTTATGGGGAAGCTTTGAGCTCACAGAAATGTTGTTCTTCTTTCAAAAAGTGGTCTCTCTGGTCTAGGCATATTGCCCAGATTCTCAGGTAATTTTTCCCCAACTGTCACACTTTCATTATTATATAATGTCTATTTCATGTTCAATATGAATTTTTATTTATGCTTTCAAATATGATATAAAATCTGCTTAAAGAATAGGAAACCATCATCTCTGGTTCTTAAATTTCAGTCCTCAATTTACCTTGTACTTATCTCTTATTTTACTTATGTGGTGAAATAAATACAATGATTTAAAGATGAAATAGACTGAAGAAAATCTCATTTAACTTCCTGCAAAACCAAGATAAAGGTTCTAAGTTTGTTGAGCTATTACATAGTGACAATTTATTACAAGCCATTTATTTATACTTTGTCAAACTGCTACAAAGATGTGTGTTATCTGCATCATGCAAACGGATTGCCTTGGTAGAGTTCAAAATAAATTGATTGTGCAAGCCATGTCACTGATAAGACTGATAGACAGAGGAAGGGAATGTGGGTGTGTATCCCCCTAAAGGATCTTTGTAAGAATTGGAGCCTCTCTTGTATACATCACAGCATTAACTAACTATATAACCTTGGACATATCATCACAAGCCTCTAGACGTCAGTTTCCTCATTTGCATAATTAAGATGTTAGGTTTGAGATCTTTTCCAGCTTGGGCACCTGGATGGCACAGCCAGTTGAGCATGTGACTTTGGCTCAGGTCATGATCTCACCACTCATGGTTTCAAACCCCATGTCGGGCTTTGCATCAACAGCGCGGAGCCTGGTTCAGATTCTATGTCTCCCTCTCTCTCCACCTCTCCCTTGCTGGCACTCTCTCACTCTCCAAAATGAATAAACACTTGTAAAAATTTTTTTAAAAAGACCTTTCCACCTGTGAAACAATGTAATATTTGGATCACAATTTGAAAAAAATCATTCACATGTCTTATGCCTTTTGAATCTTGAACAAAAAATATATATAACTTAAGGACACACTGAATGCTTAGTGTGCATCAAACATTGTGCCAGTACTTTCCTTATGTTGTAGCATTTGATATTTAAACTAACCCTGTGAAGAAGCTGAGGAGGGATCACATGCCTGAGGGTAAGATACTAAAGCAAAAAATAGAACAAATATTTAGAAAATCACCCAACACCACAGAATTAGGAAGTGGCGGCACCAAGCATCAAGGCCAGGCCTCTTAATTCCAAACCCAACGTTACTAATCAAAAGCATATCCTGCTTCCTTTCCCTCTAATTCCGATGCAGGCGTGTGGAGTTGGCATTCTGAAGAAAAGCTATCTGTTGCTCTGACAGTAAGTAACTAAATAAACTCTGACAAGACTTTTCCCGGGACCACGGTTTCCTCATTTTTAAGTGACAGACTCAGTAAGATGGCTTCCAAGACCTAACCTTCTGTGGCGATTATTTGACTGCATACCATGTCTAATCTCAAGTCCTTTCTTTTCTGATGCCAATAAAAACAGGACTTAAGTTACATAATTCACCTCACTATTGCAATGACCTGAGCAAACAAGTGGTGGTAGTTCAGAACTGGTTTTTTTATAGTGAAGATGGAGAAGAGCGAAGAAATTTGAAAGACATTTTGGAAAAACAAGGTCTACAGACTTCAGTTACAGACTGGCCATAAAGCATGAGAGAAATTGGAAGAGGAAGGACCCTTTGATTTCTGGCTTTTATAAAAGGCTGATGCCATGTAATTCACAGTTGGCCAAGAGCATTTGATAAAGGGACAAGAGTATTTAGTATAGATCTAATTTTCAATTTCATAGTTAAACATTTGCATCTGACATAAGATTTGCTGCTGGTCCTTCCCAGTGAGAGAACAGTGAAATAGGAAAGAAAAGGTGTCTTAGTCCTTTCTCGTCGTTCTATAAATATGATTATATAGATAGATATAGATCACATTTATATTTCAAAGATCCACAATCAGAGCCCTATGCACATGGTTCCCGTGTTCAGTCTGGATTCTCTCTACAGCACAGCCATCTTTACGTGCTGAGTATGTTTTTGGGGTTTGGCATAGACTCACTCCCAGACTGTCATTAAAAAAACGGAACTAAAATTTCACTGATGATAGGCGCTTATAGGTGCTTTTCTTCTCTTTCACAGAGCTCAGTCTAAATGTTTCAGATTTTAGGTCATAATCTTAAATCTATTTTCATGGGATTATATTCTCTTGAGGAATATGCAAGAGGAATAAGATGATTGTCCCTCTAGGACTCAAAAACAGAAAAAAAAACCTCATAATAAATAATACTGGCAAAAGCCTTCTCTATTTCAAAATTTCTCCATAAAATCCCCCATGAACATTTTTCTTCAAATCCATTCTCTTACTACATCCTTTATTTGGGCCAGGCATAATATGATAATTAATATTCAAACTTGGCAGCTGCTTAGGAAGGAAGGAGGATTTCACTCTGTAATTCTACAGCTGTTATAATTGCTGCTACAGCAGTTCACTATTCCTGATTTTCAGCAAAATAAAGATTCAATACATAGATCATTGTCTCTTAGTTCTCAAATGTCATTTTTGATGGCGTCTAGAGAATATTTTTGAATTATACTTTTTAGAAGTTGCTAACGGGCAGAACCTAGTGGTTTATGATTCTCTTTTTTATAATAGCCAAGGGAGCATTAATACCAGTAGTAGGAAACAGCACATAATGTTAACACACACAGTGTCATTGATATAGATACATTTTCCAAGTGTATATAATTTATATCATCTTTATTTATTGCAATATTCAAGTATACTTTTATTATTAATCTTTCTGACTTAATATATTAAGATCAATATATATTTATAAATATGAATTTATTATAAAAATGAAAATTATATCATTATAGTTTAAGCTAAAAAATGAGTTTTTTTCAAAGATGTACTAAAATAAACTTATACCTATTTCTGGTAGACTGCTTTTAAAGATTACTCTCAATGATCCCCACTGCCTGATGTTCATGCCCTTGTACAAGCCTCTCCTCTTGAGTATGGATTTGACCTAGAGACTTGCTCCTAATGAACAGAATACAGCAAAAGTGATGTGATGTCACTTCCATGACACCCTGGCAGCACCTTGACCAGCACAATTAACTCTTAACCTTTAGAGGTGGGACCCATGCATCAGTATTTATTTTTAAGGTCTCTTGGTAATTCTACTTGCAGCCAAAGTTGAGAAACACTACCAGAAATTTAGGACTGTGCCAAGGAAGGGCCCTTGAACCTTCTCTTTTCTCTAGTAACCATTATTCCTTTAGTGATCTCACCAGAGAGTTTCACTGGTTTAAATACTATGCAGGCACCTAAGACTCATTATCTATATATCTGTATTTCCAGCATGGATTTCTCCTTGAAATCCAGACCTCTATAGCCAACTACCAACTCAATTGCATACTATTCCAAATAAGCATTTTAAAACTGTGCTCTTGACCTTACCCCCCAATTTTTTCCACCATTAACTTCCCCTCAGTAATTGACAACCCCACCCTTCAAATACTTGAGGAAGGAAATGTGTATCTCACATATACTCAGCAAATCTGTAGGTTCTATTTTGAAAATATATCCAGAATTCAACCTTCTCCTGATTCTGCGGCTTCAGGCTCCCCTAGGGATTCTTGGATCTCTCCCATAATCCCCCCTCCCAAAACTTAAATGTGAAGACTATAATCCAGCAATTCTACTCATAAGTGTCTACCCTAAAAACATACCTGTGTATGTGTACATATACTTACAAAGATGTTTACTGCAGCTTTGTTAACAGTGAAACATTTAAAATAAAACTGGTACACTTATTCCTGGGGGGAAAAAGGAGAGGTGCCTGGGTGGCTTAGTCAGTTGCGTGTCTGACTTCAGCACAGGTCATGATCTCAGAATTCATGAGTTCGAACCCCACATCCAGCTGTGTGCTGACAGCTCAGAGCCTGGAGCCTGCCTTGGATTCTATGTCTCCCTCTCTCTGCCCCTCCCCCACTCGTTCTCTCTCTCTCTCTCTCTCTCTCTCTCTCTCTCTCTCTCTTTCTCTCTGTCTCTTTCTCTCCCTCTCTCTCCCTCTCTCTCTCTCTCTCTCTCAGTCTCTGTCTCTTAAGCTACTACTACCCGGGTCCAAGCTGCTGTTATATATCACCTGATATATAGCAAAAGCCTCTTAAGTGCCCCATTGCTTCCTTTCTTTCTCTTTACACTCTATGATCCACACTGCAACCAGAGCAATCCTTTTAAAATATGTTAAATCATTTCACTTGTGAGATCAATGGTTCCTACTCTCACTAAGAATAAAACTCAAAATCATTACAGTGATGTAAAAGAACTTACAAGATCTACTTTTCCCAACCATGACCTCCCGGGCTTCATCTTCTATAACCTAAGTCCAGCCACCCTGGCCAACTTGGCATTTACCACACACTCCAGGTTTACTGCCACCTCATGGCCTTTGCTATGATCATACTGCCTGAAACATCCTTCAGAAATCTGTGTGTGCATTTCCTTATTGTACTCTTATTCTTTATTTTTTTAAAGTTTATTTTGAAAGAGAGAGAGAGAGAGAGAGAGAGAGAAGGGGTTGGGGAGGGGCAGAGAGAGAAAGAGAGAGAATCCCAAGCACGCTCTGCCCTGTTAGCATGAAACCCGATGTGGGGCTCAAACTCACGAACTATGAGATCATGACCATGAAACCAAGAGGTTGATGCTTAACCGACTGGACCACCCAGGAACCCCTCCTTATTGTTTTCCAATCTCTGCTTAAATGCCACCTTCTTAGTGAAGACTTTCCAGACCCTCTTTAAAACTGCAAACCCCCTCCATATCACCCTTTCTTATTTACTTTTTCTTTATAGTCCTTATCACTATTTAAACATGTATACACACATACAAACACAAACAGATATGTATGTATATATACACACTGTTGGGGAGGAATAATTTTTTCTTCTATTCTTGAGGTTCTTTTGGTTGGTCTAAAAATTAAACTGACACAAAACAGGTTAACCTGAAAAAAATTACTTAGTTGTGTACTTTTGGGGAATCCACTTAAATACAAGAGATGCCAAAGACAGGCAAGATGAGGTATGTATGTTATTCTGGACATACATAAGAGGTGGAGTCTGGGGTTTCAAAGAGAAAGAAGAAAATTCATAGGAAGATGAAAGAGTAAACGTTTGGTAAAGGAATATTTGTTGGGCCATTCAGAAACAATAGGACATAGGACTTTGATCAAACAGGCCTTGCTAGGTTCCTTCCTATCTATCATATCTGTTCATATTATACTGTAGTTATCTATACTGTAGTTATCTATAGCTCCCACCTTGGAGAAGTTCCTCTGTCTAAATACTTGTGGGCAGTTAGGTGAGAAGGCAAAAAAATTAAAAAATTAAAAAAAAAAGAAAAAGGAAAGGAAAGGAAAGGAAAAAAAATTCTTGAGTCTTCTTTTATTTAAAAATAATCAGCCTAAAATAATCCACAAGCCAAAGAGGCATATTTTGGGATGGCAAATTTTGCTCTCCTATAACATACATACAGACATACACATCAATATTATTGTCTGCCTCTGTCCATAAGAATGTAGAAATCCAGAAGAGATTTCTGCCTGCTTTGTTCACTGTCAGTTTGGTTCACAAGAATAGTGTTTGGCACACAGTAAGCACTTTATTAATAATATTTGCTGTATATTTAGTGACAAATCTTGTTTGCTTCGGGAAAAAAAATGTGATAAACATAATTTTACTATTTCCTAATGAATGGCAACTACATAAACTTGGGGGGAAAGGTATTTTACAATTTAGAGATAGATTTTATTACATTTTACTTAGAACCATTCATGAATTTTTAATAAGTCTTTCCTTTGAGACTGTGGCCATAAACTGTGGGACAACTTTCCATTCTCGTGGATGTACTATATTATATTCCTCCGCCACAGATTACATTGCTAGGGCCATCCATGGAGCCAGGCATTAAAATAAATCTATATAAATGTTTAATTACAGCCAGCTTCCCATTCCTGTCTTGTGAAGTACAAGTTTTTGTACAGTGAAGAAAAATGACAACAGCCACACACTTTATTATTAATCACCATTGATTCTTTTAGGTTCCTGACTTGTCAGTAACATCGTTTTTCAACCTGATATGGTTGTACTCCAAGTAACTAAGCCATCACCTTAAAACCCAGTTATTTTTCAAGGTTATAATCTTTTTAAAATTTGTTTAATGTTATTTATTTTTGAGCGAGAGAGAGAGAGAGAGAGAGAGAGAGAGCAGGGGAGGGGCAGAGAGAGAGGGAGATACAGAATCCAAAGCAGGGTCCATGCTCTGAGCTGTCAGCACAGAGCCCAACTCAGAGCCTGAACCCACGAACCATGAGATCATGACCTAAGCCGAAGTCAGAAGCTTAACCGACTGACCCACCTAGGCACCCCAAGGTTATAATCTTTAAAAATTAACTATTTAAAATTCTGCCAAGCTATCCACTAAGTCAAGAGGATATGTTTCTTATTCATTTAAATGTTATTTCTTACTCTGTAATGTTTAATAAGGATATAAGTCCTTTTTTGTCTGAAAAGCCAGTTTTGTGATAGAATATTGTTGTCAAAAATCCATTTTAACACATAGTTAAGTGGTGGTTTGCACTGATAGATTAAAGTTTTCCAAGATAAATTATTCTGAATAAAAGAGGTTGACAGAATGATTGCATCTTTGCAAAGAGACAAAGAGAACTCATTTATAATATAATGATTACAATTTAGGTAATGCTTAATATATGCCAGGAACTTCATACAGATTTACTCATAAAACCCATGCAATATCTGGAGATGAATCGTATTATCCCACCTTATAATAACAAAAAACAAGGCTTGCCAAGATCATATATCCTATATGATATCAAGGTTTCAACAAGTTTTCTTTCCAAAACTGCTTTCCCTTAGTCACTATGTTAATTTCATTGCCAAATTCAACAAATAATTCAAAAACAGCTAAGGACAGACTTGGTTACTCAAACTAAAATGTATGACTGTATTGTTATTAGAATGATTTAGACCAAAAAGTTCCCCACTCATTAAAATATTTTGAGTCTCTGTATAATTGAAGGTGCCACAATCTAAGCAAATCAGCAATGAACTTGGGCACCATTTCAAATCAACTACTTTGGTACCATGCAAAAGGCAGAGGCTCTCCATTTGTGGTGACAATGTCCTCACCACAGCTTTCAAATCCTAGATATGATTTTTAACAGACAGAATTCTGATGCCACTTCCTGCTAGTATCTTCCTTGGTACCTCTCTCACCTATTTCTGTCTCACTCAAACATTTATGAGGCCAGAGTCAGCTGTAGTAGCAACGAAGAATTGGAGTTTTGAAAGCACATCTGAAGTGGGGCTAATTTTTCCCATCACGTGTTTATCAATTAGGAGTAATAGAAAGAGGCAGGTGGGTACTTGGTTCGGCACTACAAATCTCACCTGCAAGTAGGTCCATAAATTAAAGACCCAGTTCTTACTAACAATGCAGGTTTGTGAAAGTAAAAATTTATACTGGTGGAGAAAAACAACAACAACAAAAAGAAAACCTCCTTCTAAAGGATTTCTATTAACCACAGAGATTTGTGTAGGATTGTCACTGAGCTCTAGGGGGCTTTCCCAAAGAATGCCAAGGTCTCAAAGGAGGAAGCCAGGTTCAAAACAGAAAGAAATGTGACCTGTTCAAAAGATTGGACCCCATGGCAGTGGCCAAGAATCCAGTTTTCTGATAGTGTTCAAAGAAGCATAGTGTCTCTAACCAAATGTATGGGTGCAAGATGAAGAGTCCCAAGAAGGTTTAACTGGCCTCGTCTCATGAGTTCTATAGAACAGAGTTCTTCCCCATCATATAAATTATTACAATCTATTAACAACAACAACACTAAGAAATTACTATGTATTGCCAGATATTGGACTACATGAATTATCTCATTAGAGGGGTCAAAACAGAGGTCTGAGAGAAGTATGGATAATATCCCATTTTACAGATAACAAAACCAAAAGAGCTTGTCTAAGTTTATAGAGCAAGAAAGTTATAGAGGCAGAATTTGAAATGAGGCTATCTGACTCCAGAGCTGAGTAATATACTGTATGGTAGCATATTATACTTATTCATCTTCCCATCACTAGATTCACAGCATCTGGCAATGAGCCTAGGAAGGATTCAAGAAAGATCAAGTGAACATATAAATGACAGAGGCAATATCCGGACCATAACATGTAAAGTGTCAAACCTTTATTCCTTTAAATAACTTAACTCCACTAAAGAGCAAGAAAAAAAAGGCTAAACATATACTAACATACCCAGAGACCACCTCTAAAACAGGGGTTAGCATACTTTTTCCATAAAAGGCTAGATAGTAAATGCTTTAGGCTTTGCAGGCAATACAGATTTCTGTAGCAACCACTCAGTTCTGACATTATAAGAAGCCTATGTATTATACAATACACAAATTAATGAGTGTGGTATGTCATAATAAAACTTTATTTATGGACACTAAAATTTGAATTTCATGTAATTTTCACACGTCATGAAACATTATCCTACTTTTGATTTTTTTTTCAACCGTTTTACAATGTAAAATGCATCCTCAGTGCGTGGGCCATGTATCCCAAAGCCAGGAAGCAGTCTGGAGTTGGCACACAGGCCATAGCTGGTTGGCCCCCACCTTAAATCACTTTTGCAATCGCCTTACCACTAGAAAGATTTTGAAAGACAACAGAGATATGACTCAAAATTAAGTGAGATTCACCGAAATATGCTGTGTTGTTTTGGGGTCTTTTGGGGAAGAAATGACTGACATACAGAAAGTAGAGCCATTTAAACATTGGAGTTGTGCAGATGAACAAGTCAAAGAACAATGAAGTAGTAAAAGTGAGAGGAAGAATTCTGGTCTCAGTTAACTAGCAGGAATTATGTCATTTATAAGATAATGAGAGAGGGATGCCTGGGTGGCTCAGTCGGTTGAGCGTCCGACTTTGGCTCAGGTCATGATCTCATGGTTCATGGGTTTGAGCCGCACGTCGGGCTCTATGCTAACAGCTCAGAGCCTGGAGCCTGCTTCAGATTCTATGTCTCCCTCTCTCTCTGCCCCTCCCCTGCTCATACTCTGTCTCTGTCTCTCAAAAATGAATAAACGTTAAAAAAAAAAAAAAAGATAATGAGAGAGACAAGAGGACACTGATTTTAAGCACCAGACACATTCAGAAACAGGTCAGAAAGATAACATCGGTTACCTAAGGCCTCACTACATCTCCTTCAGCCAAGATGGCAATTAAATGATCTTTTTTAGTGAGCGAATTCAAATGCTTCATGCTCAGTCATTAAAATATACCTAAATAGTTAGACTGTACATAAGAAGAGAGAATACAGATCTGGGTGTTCTATTTTTCATCTACACTGGAAGACTGAAGAAGCCTCCATTTCTGTCAAACCAGATTTCCCCCCCCCCCCCGTCCTTTCAAAAGAATTTCTGCACCCAGCCCAGACAACTGACTGGGGCCAGAGAAAACCACATAGTCATGCAGGTGGAACAGAGGCAAAACCTTTTATCCTCCCCTGGTCACATCCTTCTCCCTGTCCTCACAGAAACTACACAGAGTTCTTCACCTTTACTCAAGTGCTAACCAACCCCCTCTTCTCTCCAGCTCTCCTCTCTGCTGATGACCTTGTTTCTGTGGCACAGAGAATTTGGAGCTGTCAGGAAGAACGGCCTTCAACTTCCTGCCCTCTGAGTGACAAACATCAGGATCCCATCCTCACTCTTCCTTTCAAGTCTCAGAAGCTGAAATGTTTCTTTGCCTTGTTTCAGGCAAGTCCCTCCACCTGTGACCTCCATCCAGCTGCCCCCACCCCCATCTCATCTGGCACAAGGACTTTGTTCCATTTCTCTACCCTCTCTTCTGCATTGTCACATGTCCCCTCTTTCACTGCTCTGTCTGCACAGCTTGTAAATACACAGCTCTCTCTCGGGGTGTAAACAAATTCAGGAACCTGGATCCTGTCCATCTGGCATTGGCCTGCAACTCTGCTTGTACCTCACGGAAACTTCACATCCAGTCCTTCAGAACATGCAACTTTCTGTCCACATCCTCACCTCCCATTCACTCACAAGGCCCCCCGCAGCCCAGGCTCACCATGGCACTAAAACATCTCTGGCAAATATTCCCAAGACCCTTCCCTCCCCTGAATTAAATGCGTACTTTTATTGCTGTACTAATGGAAAATGTAAACATAATCCTCTATATGTTTAATTCCTAGGTTTAGTTATACTATTTTAAAGTTCTCATTAAATAATTCCAAACTGAAAATAAAGGTTTCATGTGGCCCTCATAAAATCTCTGATAAAACACCAAGCAATGAGAACGCGGTAAGTCCATATCCATGTTTTCAAGATAATTTCAGGTCTCAAATGACCCAAATTTGTACCCCACTAGTTTTACCATAAGAGATAGTCAATCACTCATAACACCCGTGCTTTAAACACAAATAAAGCGAACAAAATATATTATTTTCTCCCTTTTTTTGAATTCCTCATTTTTCTGTTTTTTTTTTCAGTAATGAATATAATTCATTATAAATGCAGAAAGTAAAAGTCTTTCCATACTCTGTCCTCCCCAAAACATCTATTATTATAATTGCCACTAAGCTGCCTAGACCTCCATCCATAAAGAACATATGTGTATGTATGTATGTGCAATCTGGTCAAAATTCTAATTCTCTTTGGTCTCATTTTACCCAACATCTTCTTAACATCTGACACAACTGATTCCTTCTCTTTTCTGGACACACTCACTTCTCTTATTCAACAAAATTGATTTTATACTTAAAACACCTTCTTTCCTTTAGCCCACTTCTCTTACACACCGAATTCTAACAGATTAGTTCAGGAAGTCATGTTATCTCAGCTGGACAGCTACATTCAACTTCTAACTGGTCTCTCTGCCTCTACTCTTGCCCATCTCTAATATATATTTCATATTGCTACAAACATATTTTTCCAATGAAATATGATCATGTCACTTCTCCAGCTGAAGGGCTCCAATGACTTCCTTGGATGAAACTCATACTGCCCAACACAAAATGTAAGACCATACATGATCTGACCCCCATTTAACTTGTCATCCTTAGCATTTACCAAGTCACCTTCTCACACATCAGGATTTACCAAAATGAAACTATAGTTCTTTGAACTTGCTCCTTCTACCTGGATTACCACTATCACATCCTCCCCTATCTCTACAGTCTGTTTAAGAGACAACTCACCTTTAAATACTCGGTTTAAGCAATACCATTCTGATGAATGCTTTCTTTCCCCTAAGCCTTCAGGTAAAACTCAACATGCCTGTTTTATAGTTTCTTGTATTTTTAGAAAATTTTTAAGCCTACCTGCACCTAATGAATTATAAGCTATTTGAAGGAAAAGACTGAGCCTGAGTTGTTGCTATATCCCTAACAAATTTTTTAGGGATACTTTGCTCATTTATGGAGACTATTTACTGATCATCTATAATGACTTGGATATTATTCTAGACATCTTACATTCATTATCTCATCTAATATTCACAATTACCCCATCTCTACTTTACAGAATCAAAAACCAAGGGATGATATAGTCTAAATAACTTAACCAATGTTACGCAGCTAGTAAATGTGGAGCCAGAATTCAATTATGGCCATGGTAGTGTGGTTTCTTCTCCCACAAAGTAGCTCTGACTTAGCATTTGATACTGTTATTATTTATTCTGTCCTATGTGATTTATCCCCAATTTATGCCCCATCCTCAATAAGAGACAATGGATCCTACTCCCTTCTTTGGGCTTGAGAGAACACTCAATATACAATCAATACAATATAATATACAATATTATGCATTATACAATATATTGTATATTACATGTATATTATATGTATAATGCATAATATACAATATTATGCATTATACAATATATTGTATATTATATGTATTTTATATATGTATATATAAAAAGAAATTTTTACCACATCTGCCTACATAGAAATCAAGAGAGATGAATACTTCCTTTATAAATCCAAGATCGTAGGTTGCCATATTCTAGCTATAATTCCATTGTTCTACATATGTCCTGGTTTGGTTCTAATTTGTCCATTATTATTTTATCGGAAGAGCGGCTAAGTTGCTGGTAGATGAAATATTTCTGTTAAGTTCATGTCATAACTTTGAACACTTTGAAGTTTGGATGTAGAGTAACTGAAGCTACAGAAATCTATCTTTACAAACTTCCTGGTGGTTGACTGATATTTACTAAATATAATTCCTCTAAAATTATATATTATCTCACCACTCTTGCTGTGCCATTAAATCATTCGTAAGATTGCCTGTACATGTACAGACCTTGGACCCTAATACTCCAGCATGGACATTGAATGTATTTACATTTATAGTATCAAAAAAAGGTATAGAAAGTATTTATATTTGCAAATGGGAATTAAATAGAGAATTGCTCATTTCCAATAATGTGCAATATCAATGTGCCAAAAGAACACCAATTATTAACTAAGTATAAAATATATTCTGAGGGGCGCCTAGGTGGCTCAGTCAGTTGAGCGTCCGACTTTGGCTCAGTTCATGATCTCGCTGTCTGTGAGTTCAAGCCCCACATCGGGCTCTGTGCTGACAACTCAGAGCCTGGAGCCTGCTTCGGATTCTGTGTCTCCCTCTCTCTCTGCCCCTCCCACGCTCATGCTCTCTCTCTGTGTCAAAAATAAATAAACATTAATAAATAAATAAATAAATAAATAAATAAATAAATAAATAAAATATACTCTGAGTTGAGCATTAAAACAATCCACTTTATTCATAAATATAAAGTAATTTTCTTTAAAATATAAAATTAAAAGGAAATTAGCAACTGTTCTTTTATTTATAAGAAAGAAGTTAACTGTGTTGTGTGTAAATAAAAAGTTTAAGACATAGTGTAAACACTGCAGTGTAAAGAGGGAAAATGCTACCAGAAGACACAGTGGATCTGATCAGGGCTTACAAAAAAAACATAGTTGTTTATATGTAACTTTATCTCTTAGCCTCAGGGGTAACCGTTTCATTCTGGAGAGGCAATATACTTTGCCAGAAAAATCTGTTTTCCATTATTGATCTAAAGGAATCATTAAAAATTCCATATCCTTAAAAAATGTGCTTCCACATTCACTGAATAGTTTCTAATGTACATTTGACTTGTTGCCCAATACATTACACACACAACAATGACTATCACATGCCTACTAAGTATCTGGAATTTCTAAACCAATGCTTCTGTGTATTTCTAATTACGTCATTTTTTTTTTTCCTTTGATATTGACTGAATGTCGTCTCAACAGAAGACAACACAGTCAAAATGCCCTTGCAGTTAAAGCACTGGGGTCAAAATACCTGCTATGATCAACCACTGTGCAAGGGCTAAAGTCATGATATATTATAAATCTGACCATCCCAGAGCCTTTAGTGTTGTTGGGAGTAGAGAAGTAAAGCATTAGAAAAGTTGGCTGTTACACAAAGCAAGAAGCAATCCAGGTGTTGCTCAAGTCCTCTCAAATCATGAGTCATTAATTTGAGCAAGAAATTCTGAGCTGGAATAAAATAAGTTTGAAATAAAATAATTTTAAAAGCCACAACTACAGTCTTCAAGTGGCCATTTTATAGCAGTCTATTTCATGAGGTTCATTCAGCATCTACCATTAAATAACTCATTTACAGATCAAGAATTTTGGAGAAAGTTTCTTTGTGTATGGTATTTTTAAAAATCTGATGGTTTTAGTGATCTAATTTTAAGAAAGCATTTTACATGCTGAGTAGGAAAAGATTCACTTCTCCTAAGTGTTTCTCTTTTTCTTTCAAACTACTACCACACTCACAACGCTTCTGACACCAGATGGGTGGGTTTTGTTCCCCACACCAAGCAGTCTTCTGTGACACCAGCTGGGGATCCTACAATTCAATTCAGTTTTGACACTAAAAAGAATTAGTGCAAACCCCATGGGGTAAGGGCTCAGTCTCACAAGACTGTCCCACCCCCACTTCAGATACCAAGCCCAAGTAGAATGTTCCTAGCTTACCCACAACTTCTCAAACTTGGTTCCCATGACCCCCTGCTTGGAATTGATTATTTGCTAGAATAGCTCAAAGAACTCAAGGAAACACTTCCGTTTACCAGTTCTTTATATAATAAAGAATATGATAAAGGATACAGGTGAACAGCCAGATGAAGAGATACACTGAGGCATTTTAGGATCCCGAGCACAAGAGTTTCTGTCCCTGTGGTGTTGGACTCCACCACCATCCCAGCAGGTAGATGTGTTCACCAACCCAAAAGCTCTCCTAACCTCTTACTTTGGGGATTTTTATGGAGGCTTCATCATATAGGTGTGATCAATCATTAACTCCATTTCCAGCCCCTATGCCCACTCTGGAGAATGGGAGATGGGGTTGAAAATTCCAAGCTTCTAATTATGGTTTGGTCTTTCTGAGGACCAGCTCACATCCAGGAGTCCACCAAAAGTCACCTCATTTGAACAAAAGACACTGCCAGCATCCAGGAAATTCCTAGGGATTTAGGAGCTCTGTGTCAGGAACCAGGGGCAAGGATCATTATATATACATATTTCTCATTATTTCACACATGCCTCAAATCCATCAGCTAACATACATACAATTCATACAAATTCTTAACCACAGCTTCAAAAATAATGTAAAGAATACTTGCTCTGTTCCTAGCACTATGTATGAGCTTTACCTCTAACTGCATCTTTGAAAGCCTCTAAGAACCATATGAATTGATACAAGTACAGCCCCAATTTTACAGATAATGAAACAGTCAAAAGGCATAGAGGTGGTTTAAATTTAAATTTTGAACCCAAGAAACCTGAATCTCATAGCCCATACTGTTATTCAATATATTATTCTAAGAGCAACCCAACAGCCAAATGAGGAATATATACAATCGAAGGGTTGTATGATAGATAGATAGATAGATAGATAGATAGATAGATAGATAGATAGATAGATAGATGATAGATAGATAGACATGCCTGCAGACATTTAAATTTATTTATAAATTTCTTTTTTATTGTTTTATTTATTTTTGAAAGAGAGGGTGAGAGGGAGACAGAGAGAGACAGAGACAGAGCATGAGCCAGAGAGGGATAGAGAGAGAGGGAAACACAGAATCTGAAGCAGGCTCCAGGCTCTGACCTGTCAGCACAGAGCCCAACACGGGGCTTGAAGTCGTGAACTGTGAGATCACGATCTGATCCAAAGTCAATCAACTGAGCCACCCAAGCGCCTCTATATATTTTTATCATATATACTCAGTTGCCAAGACCTATCAAATATGAACTCCATACTTTATGCTTAATAATACACTGAGGAAATATTCAACTTCTGCTTTTCTGAAAAAAAAAATCCAAAGGTTTTCTGTTCTATGTATTGTCTGCCTGACTTAAATTATTATTGCAAATGAAAATGTTAGTTACTATATGTAAATCTGTTTATATTAAAATTTAATAAACGCAAAATGCTACATTACAAATATTCATTCAACAAAAGCTCCTTTTAAAATCTTATTTTAGAGGATCGGAGGAAGATGGCGGCGTAGGAGGACGCTGGGCTCACCGCGCGTCCTGCTGATCACTTAGATTCCACCTACACCTGCCTAAATAACCCAGAAAACCACCAGAGGATTAGCAGAACGGAGTCGCCGGAGCCAAGCACAGACAAGAGGCCCACGGAAGAGTGTAGGAAGGGCGGCGAGGCGGTGCGCGCTCCACGGACTGGTGGGAGGGAGCCGGGGCGGAGGGGCGGCTCGCCGGCCAAGCAGAGCCCCCGAGTCTGGCTTGCAAAAAGCGGAGGGGCCTGACGGACTGTGTTCCCACAGCAAGCGCGACTTAGCGTCTGGGAGGTCATAAGTTAACAGCTCTGCTCAGAAAGCGGGAAGGCTGGAGGACAAAGGGAAGGAGAGCTGCTGAGCCACCGGACGACAGAGCTCAGTTTGGTGGGGAACAAAGGCGCTCGCCAGCGCCATCTTCCCCGCCCATCCCCCAGCCAAAATCCCAAAGAGAACCAGTTCCTGCCAGGGAACTTGCTCGATCCGCGCAAACACCCAACTCTGCGCTTCTGCGGAGCCAAACCTCCGGCAGCGGATCTGACTCCCTCCTGCTGCCACAGGGCCCCTCCTGAAGTGGATCACCTAAGGAGAAGCAAGCTAAGCCTGCCCCTCCTGCCCCTGTGCACCTTGCCTACCCACCCCAGCTAAGACGCCAGATCCCCAGCATCACAAGCCTGGCAGTGTGCAAGTAGCCCAGACAGACCACCCCACCCCACAGTGAATCCCGCCCCTAGGAGAGGGGAAGAGAAGGCACGCACCAGTCTGACTGTGGCCACAGCGGTGGGCTGGGAGGAGACATCAGGTCTGACTGCGGCTCCGCCCACCAACTCCAGTTATACACCACAGCACAGGGGAAGTGCCCTGCAGGTCCTCACCACGCCAGGGACTATCCAAAATGACCAAGCGGAAGAATTCCCCTCAGAAGAATCTCCAGGAAATAACAACAGCTAATGAGCTGATCAAAAAGGATTTAAATAATATAACAGAAAGTGAATTTAGAATAATAGTCATAAAATTAATCGCTGGGCTTGAAAACAGTATAGCTGACAGCAGAGAATCTCTTGCTACAGAGATCAAGGGACTAAGGAACAGTCACGAGGAGCTGAAAAACGCTTTAAACGAAATGCATAACAAAATGGAAACCACCACGGCTCGCATTGAAGAGGCAGAGGAGAGAATAGGTGAACTAGAAGATAAAGTTATGGAAAAAGAGGAAGCTGAGAAAAAGAGAGATAAAAAAATCCAGGAATATGAGGGGAAAATTAGAGAACTAAGTGATACACTAAAAAGAAATAATATACGCATCATTGGTATCCCAGAGGAGGAAGAGAGAGGGAAAGGTGCTGAAGGGGTACTTGAAGAAATAATAGCTGAGAACTTCCCTGAAGTGGGGAAGGAAAAAGGCATTGAAATCCAAGAGGCACAGAGAACTCCCTTCAGACGTAACTTGAATCGATCTTCTGCACGACATATCATAGTGAAACTGGCAAAATACAAGGATAAAGAGAAAATTCTGAAAGCAGCAAGGGGTAAACGTGCCCTCACATATAAAGGGAGACCTATAAGACTCGTGACTGATCTCTCTTTTGAAACTTGGCAGGCCAGAAAGAATTGGCACGAGATTTTCAGGGTGCTAGACAGAAAAAATATGCAGCCGAGAATCCTTTATCCAGCAAGTCTCTCATTTAGAATAGAAGGAGAGATAAAGGTCTTCCCAAACAAACAAAAACTGAAGGAATTTGTCACCACTAAACCAGCCCTCCAAGAGATCCTAAGGGGGACCCTGTGAGACAAAGTACCAGAGACATCACTACAAGCATAAAACATACAGACATCACAATGATTCTAAACCCATATCTTTCTATAATAACACTGAATGTAAATGGATTAAATGCGCCAACCAAAAGACATAGGGTATCAGAATGGATAAAAAAACAAGACCCATCTATTTGCTGTCTACAAGAGACTCATTTTAGACCCGAGGACACCTTTAGATTGAGAGTGAGGGGATGGAGAACTATTTATCATGCTACTGGAAGCCAAAAGAAAGCTGGAGTAGCCATCCTTATATCAGACAAACTAGACTTTAAATTAAAGGCTGTAACAAGAGATGAAGAAGGACATTATATAATAGTGACAGGGTCTATCCATCAGGAAGAGCTAACAATTATAAATGTCTATGCGCCGAATACCGGAGCGCCCAAATATATAAAACAATTACTCATAAACACAAGCAACCTTATTGATAAGAATGTGGTAATTGCAGGGGACTTTAACACCCCACTTACAGAAATGGATAGATCATCTAGACACACGATCAATAAAGAAACAAGGGCCCTGAATGAGACATTGGATCAGATGGACTTGACAGATATATTTAGAACTCTGCATCCCAAAGCAACAGAATATACTTTCTTCTCGAGTGCACACGGAACATTCTCCAAGATAGATCATATACTGGGTCACAAAACAGCCCTTCATAAGTTTACAAGAATTGAAATCATACCATGCATACTTTCAGACCACAACGCTATGAAGCTTGAAATCAACCACAGAAAAAAGTCTGGAAAACCTCCAAAAGCATGGAGGTTAAAGAACACCCTACTAACGAATGAGTGGGTCAACCAGGCAATTAGAGAAGAAATTAAAAAATATATGGAAACAAACGAAAATGAAAATACAACAATCCAAACGCTTTGGGATGCAGCGAAGGCAGTCCTGAGAGGAAAATACATTGCAATCCAGGCCTATCTCAAGAAACAAGAAAAATCCCAAATACAAAATCTAACAGCACACCTAAAGGAACTAGAAGCAGAACAGCAAAGGCAGCCTAAACCCAGCAGAAGAAGAGAAATAATAAAGATCAGAGCAGAAATAAACAATATAGAATCTAAAAAAACTGTAGAGCAGATCAACGAAACCAAGAGTTGGTTTTTTGAGAAAATAAACAAAATTGACAAACCTCTAGCCAGGCTTCTCAAAAAGAAAAGGGAGATGACCCAAATAGATAAAATCATGAATGAAAATGGAATTATTACAACCAATCCCTCAGAGATACAAACAATTATCAGGGAATACTATGAAAAATTATATGCCAACAAATTGGACAACCTAGAAGAAATGGACAAATTCCTGAACACCCACACTCTTCCAAAACTCAATCAGGAGGAAATAGAAAGCTTGAACAGACCCATAACCAGCGAAGAAATTGAATCGGTTATCAAAAATCTCCCAACAAATAAGAGTCCAGGACCAGATGGCTTCCCAGGGGAGTTCTACCAGACGTTTAAAGCAGAGATAATACCTATCCTTCTCAAGCTATTCCAAGAAATAGAAAGGGAAGGAAAACTTCCAGACTCATTCTATGAAGCCAGTATTACTTTGATTCCTAAACCAGACAGAGACCCAGTAAAAAAAGAGAACTACCGGCCAATATCCCTGATGAATATGGATGCAAAAATTCTCAATAAGATACTAGCAAATCGAATTCAACGGCATATAAAAAGAATTATTCACCATGATCAAGTGGGATTCATTCCTGGGATGCAGGGCTGGTTCAACATTCGCAAATCAATCAACGTGATACATCACATTAACAAAAAAAAAGAGAAAAACCATATGATCCTGTCAATCGATGCAGAAAAGGCCTTTGACAAAATCCAGCACCCTTTCTTAATAAAAACCCTTGAGAAAGTCGGGATAGAAGGAACATACTTAAAGATCATTAAAGCCATTTATGAAAAGCCCACAGCTAACATCATCCTCAACGGGGAAAAACTGAGAGCTTTTTCCCTGAGATCAGGAACACGACAGGGATGCCCACTCTCACCGCTGTTGTTTAACATAGTGCTGGAAGTTCTAGCATCAGCAATCAGACAACAAAAGGAAATCAAAGGCGTCAAAATTGGCAAAGATGAAGTCAAGCTTTCGCTCTTTGCAGATGACATGATATTATACATGGAAAATCCGATAGACTCCACCAAAAGTCTGCTAGAACTGATACATGAATTCAGCAAAGTTGCAGGATACAAAATCAATGTACAGAAATCAGTTGCATTCTTATACACTAACAATGAAGCAACAGAAAGACAAATAAAGAAATTAATCCCATTCACAATTGCACCAAGAAGCATAAAATACCTAGGAATCAATCTAACCAAAGATGTAAAGGATCTGTATGCTGAAAACTATAGAAAGCTTATGAAGGTAATTGAAGAAGATTTAAAGAAATGGAAAGACATTCCCTGCTCATGGATTGGAAGAATAAATATTGTCAAAATGTCAATACTACCCAAAGCTATCTACACATTCAATGCAATCCCAATCAAAATGGCACCAGCATTCTTCTCGAAACTAGAACAAGCAATCCTAAAATTCATATGGAACCACAAAAGGCCCCGAATAGCCAAAGTAATTTTGAAGAAGAAGACCAAAGCAGGAGGCATCACAATCCCAGACTTTAGCCTCTACTACAAAGCTGTCATCATCAAGACAGCATGGTATTGGCACCAAAACAGACACATAGACCAATGGAATAGAATAGAAACCCCGGAACTAGACCCACAAACGTACGGCCAACTCATCTTTGACAAAGCAGGAAAGAACATCCAATGGAAAAAAGACAGTCTCTTCAACAAATGGTGCTGGGAGAACTGGACAGCAACATGCAGAAGGTTGAAACTAGACCACTTTCTCACACCATTCACAAAAATAAACTCCAAATGGATAAAGGACCTGAATGTGAGACAGGAAACCATCAAAACCTTAGAGGAGAAAGCAGGAAAAGACCTCTCTGACCTCAGCCGTAGCAATCTCTTACTCGACACATCCCCAAAGGCAAGGGAATTAAAAGCAAAAGTGAATTACTGGGACCTTATGAAGATCAAAAGCTTCTGCACAGCAAAGGAAACAACCAACAAAACTAAAAGGCAACCAACGGAATGGGAAAAGATATTTGCCAATGACATATCGGACAAAGGGCTAGTATCCAAAATCTATAAAGAGCTCACCAAACTCCACACCCGAAAAGCAAATAACCCAGTGAAGAAATGGGCAGAAAACATGAATAGAAACTTCTCTAAAGAAGACATCCGGATGGCCAACAGGCACATGAAAAGATGTTCAGCGTCGCTCCTTATCAGGGAAATACAAATCAAAACCACACTCAGATATCACCTCACGCCAGTCAGAGTGGCCAAAATGAACAAATCAGGAGACTATAGATGCTGGAGAGGATGTGGAGAAACGGGAACCCTCTTGCACTGTTGGTGGGAATGCAAATTGGTGCAGCCACTCTGGAAAGCAGTGTGGAGGTTCCTCAGAAAATTAAAAATAGACCTACCCTATGACCCAGCAATAGCACTGCTAGGAATTTATCCAAGGGACACAGGAGTACTGATGCATAGGGGCACTTGTACCCCAATGTTCATAGCAGCACTCTCAACAATAGCCAAATTATGGAAAGAGCCTAAATGTCCATCAACTGATGAATGGATAAAGAAATTGTGGTTTATATACACAATGGAGTACTACGTGGCAATGAGAAAAAATGAAATATGGCCTTTTGTAGCAACGTGGATGGAACTGGAAAGTGTGATGCTAAGTGAAATAAGCCATACAGAGAAAGACAGATACCATATGGTTTCACTCTTATGTGGATCCTGAGAAACTTAAGAGAAACCCATGGGGGAAGGGAACAAAAAAAAAAAAAAAAAAAAAAAAAGAGGTTAGAGTGGGAGAGAGCCAAAGCATAAGAGACTGTTGAGAACTGAGAACAAACTAAGGGTTGATGGGGGGTGGGAGGGAGGAGAGGGTGGGTGATGGGTACTGAGGAGGGCACCTTTTGGTATGAGCACTGGGTGTTGTATGGAAACCAATTTGACAATAAATTTCATATATAAATAAAAAAAAAAAATAAAAAATAAAAAAAAAAATAAAATCTTATTTTATTTTATTTTTTTAATTTTTCATAAACCTTTTTTCAGATAGGAAAAAGCAAACCAGATGACATTAATCACGTTACATTTTGACATTCTATGACAAAAGTGAAAGCTCTTTTTTTTTAATCTAGTACTCTGTTGAAAGAAAAAATAAAAGAAACTAGTCTCCCACCATATTAAATATTAGACAATTATAATGACCAATATTAGAAGCTATCTGATAATTGTCAAAAATTAGCAATAAACATGAATTTTAGCTGGTTCTTGCCATGCCTGAAACTTATTTAAGAACCTACCAGAACAAATTAAATTTTGTTCTATTTCTTAAGGCCCTGTTTCAAAAACCTGTTGCCTCTGCTGACATTAACAATAGCCCTTCGAAACCTCATAGCCATCATCTAAAACAGCAACTCTCAGAGTGTGCTCTTATGACCCCCCAAGACCCTGTCTGGGGGTCGGAGAGCTCAAAACTATTTTCAAAATAATACTAAGATATTATTTGTATTTTTCACTCCCATTCTCTTCCAAATATACAACGCAGTTTCCCAGAGGGCTACATAATGCGTACTAGCATGACAAACTAGTGCAGAAGGCAATGTGAGAATTCAGTGATCTTCTATTAGTCAGAGATATTAAGGAGAGCTGCAAAAATCTAAAACAATACCCCCATTATGACTATTTTTTTGTTTTGAAAACTATAGTTCTTTTAAATAAATATGTCATTTTGACATTAACAAGCAATGAAGGTATTATTTTGAAATGAACATATAAATTTTGAATACATATAAATCTGTATTAACTTTTCTCAGTTTCAATTACCAACACAGAAAATATAGATAGATACAAACAAAAGCTCTTTGAAGTCCTCAGTAATTGTTAAAGGGGATCTTGAGAACCGCTGATCTAAAGCACTCATTATTTGTCCATTCCTTACTCTTTCTGTGCTTAGCTTATTGACTATTATCATCCTTGATGTGTTGCTCCATTTTTGGTTGTCTGTTACCTTACAAAATCTAAGACAGTACAAAGTCTTCTGATTCCTACTTTTGAACAGACAAATTAGTCTCAGTCAATGATTCCATCTGAGGGTATGATACATCAGATGGTGCTATTCCAAAGACAGACTTGACAGAATCTGTTCTGAACAACACGATGCTTTATCTGGAATATGCCATGCCATTATGGAAGTCTGGGAACTTATTGTTAAAGAAAAATTTGTTAAACTTTATTGTTAAACTTCTTGATGTCTGGGAATTTTCATGTTGGTATTATGTAAGATGATGAATTATATTAAAAGCATTTAGACCCTCAGCATATCAGACTCCATACTGGGCCTTCGAACACAGGTTCAATACTGATAAGGGCCAGCCCAGACCATCCATATGCCTGACTTGGAGCCTGGCCTGAGTGGCTCAGAACAGAGGAAAAGGAATTCCTCTCAGCAGCTTTGAACACTTTTTGCCAGTCTCTCCATTTCGAAACATTCTCTCCCTTTATGATTACCCCACCATATCCCTCTGGTTCTACTCCTATCTCTAATTATAATTGTCCATTCCCTAAACAAAGGTCTTTCACAGTGATTTCTCCTCAGCCTTTTTTACTAGTCATCCCATAGGATGAGAACTTCCATACCAAAGTGTGCAGATGTCAGCCCTATCCAAATGACCTTCAAATCACAAGTCTAACCTTGACTTTGCTCATGACTACAAGACCTCAATTCCTAATGGACTGTTAAATGGGTGTTTTGCTAGCTTCTCTCATAACCTACAAAACCAAACTCACTATTTTCCCCAACAAACAAAAAACACTTAAAATTGCTCCTCTCCTTCTATTTTACTCATTCTCAGCTATAGGAGATTTTTCTAAGGGATGTCTAAGGGACATTTGCCAACATCTGGAGACATTTTTGGGTTGTCACAACTGGGGAAGGGGGTGTTACTTGCATCAGGTGAGTAGGACTGCTGACGTTACTAAGTATCCTACAATACACAGGACAGCACCCACAAAAAGGAATCATCTGGCCCAATGTTAACATTGCTTAAGTTGAGACATACTGCTCTATTTCTATCACTCATCTATCGTCGTCAAGCCAAGCAAGTGATCCATGGCTCTGGCACAGATGTGGATCCCAGGAGCCTTCACAGCTGGATTTGAAACTCAAGTAGCTCGAGGTCCTGAAGCAATAAGGGCCTGAACACAGTAGGTTGGCCTCCACGGTGAAGGTGGGTTGAAAATCAAATGGACGGTAACTGAAAGCAGTATTAAGTTGGAAAGTTCATCTGAAATATCAACACATGATAAACACTGCATTGGAAAGGGGATGCTAGACTATATGTCATTTTTCAAAAGGTTGAGTTAAGTATTAATTCCACGATTCAAATATCTCAGGCATGTTGAAAATTAAAAATAGGCATGAGAACAGAAATAGAGAGCATTTTGGTGCAGAAGGTATCTTAGATTGCTGCCTTTGTACCTGGGTCCCACCTGTTGAGGAGAAGATAGAAGAATGATGGATGCCTGCTCCTTATTTCAAGCTGGTGAGAGAGAGTTCATAGAGATCACTCAGAGGTTTTTTGGTTTATTGTTTTTATTTTAGAGAGACAGAGAGCGTGAGGAAGGGAGAGAGAGAGACAGAGACAGAGAGAGAATCTTAAGCAGACTCCACACTCAGCACAGAGCCCATCATGGGGCTTGATCCCACAACCCTGGGATCAAGACTTGAGCCAAAATCAAGAGCCGGACGCTCAAGTGACTGAGCCACCCAGGCATCCTGAGATCACTGTATTGATGTGATCTTCTGTATTTGATGTGTCTTCTGTATTTGTGGAGAGGTGGTAACTTATTGTTGGACTCCTACTTGGGCAATCAAGAGGTTGAGATGGGTTGGACAGCAGTTTTAGAAGCAGCATGTTGCTGACTGAGGATAAATTTGTTTTCCTAAAGCCTGTCTTGACCAAAAACGTATTCATGCCTCCCATCAACCAGATGAAGATCAGCCAGCATGTGAGCTGTATTAGAGCCTCTCCTGTAAAGACTACCTGTGATGAGCTCTTGGCAGTCACGTGCTCAAGATGCACCAAGGAATTGCTAAGAGCTGCAGAGGAGTAAGTCACTAGCTGAAATTGGAAAACTTGCATCTGCATCAAGGAAATTATAGGTGAGAGTCTCCTAGATATGCAAGGGTCTCTAAAGATCCCACAAAAGTGTTTACAAGAGAATCAACTTTAATCATCTGATAGGCTGAGAAGGCAAAATCTTGTTACAATGGTAGCGAAAACACAAAACTTTTGCATCTCCCTTCTCTCTCCTTCCTCCCCCTGGATCTAGCAAATTAAACAAAGAGAAGAAATTCCAGGACTGAAGCCACCAGCAGCCATTGCAAAGCATGTCCCAGCTTGGCAAGGGATAGTGGGAGAAGACTTCAACTTTAAATCACTTTCTGAGTGTTATTGTTATTTGACTGAATATTCTTCTTATTGAACCGAGACAAATTATTTAAAACAACTCTAATTCTTACTCTTATCTAAGAATGAACAGAAAAGTTATGGAGTCTGCTCATGTTTGTATCCAGTGGCAGGGAGAATACTATCCCTACTAAGCAGTATAAAAAGATCAGTGTTGGTGGGGGGGGGGGCACCTGTGTGTGACTCAGTGGGTTAAGCATCAAACTCTTGATATCAGCTTAGGTCATGATCGCATGGTTCATGAGTTCAAACCTCACATGAGGTTTGAGATGAGCCCTGCATCTGGCTCTGTGCTGACAGCATGGAGGCTGCTTGGAATTCTCTCTCTCTCTCCTCTCTCTGCCCCTCCCCCACTCATGTGTGCTCACATGCATGTGCTCCCCACCCCTCTCAAAATAAATAAATAAACATTTTTAAAAAGATAGTGGGACACTGTTTTTTTAATGGGGTTGCTCTTATGATTACAGTTCCCACATGTATATCAATTCTTAGGTGTGGGCAGTGAGGCAAAACCTGGATTTAACTGAGGTATCTGGTGCCATTCAGCCCAACAATACCAATGCATTTGCAAGAAGCAAACTAAAGAAGGGATCCAGGACATTCCCTGTATTTATGGGAGTCATTGAGCAACTACTAGGTGATGGGAATATAACCTTAAAATGCTAAGATTTGGATATCACCCAAGTTAGAGCACCCAGTCCCCCCCTCACAATCCATATGGAATCAATCATCAATCAAATCTACCTCCAGAATATTCTACAGCCACTCCTCTCCATTCCCACTACTCTGGTTTCGCTTGTCAAGTTCTCATTCCTGGATCTCCCAGCTGATCTTTCTTGCACATGATCTAACCATAGTCATACCTGACTCAGTTTCAAGAGAGTAGAAATGTGGTTACAGCAGGGAGACAGAGGAAATGGGAAGATACTGGTCAAAGGGTCCAAAGTTGCTGTTATGTAGGATGAATAAGTCCAGAGATCTAATGGTCAGAATGATGACTATAATGCATAATACTGTATTGTACACCGGAAGTTTGCTGAAAGAGTAGATTTCAGGTGCTCTCACAACAGACACACACACACACACACACACACACACACACACACACACACACACACATATTAACAAATGAATATGCCAATTAGCTTGACTGTAATAGTCATTTCACTAAGTATATCAAAACATCATGTACACCTTTCATATATACAATTTTATTTAAAAAAATAAAAGAGCTATATTCCTTAAGTTTATTTATTTATTTTGAGAAAGAGACAGTATGAGCAGGGAGGGGCACAGAGAGACAGAGAGAGAATCCCAAGCAGGCTCCGCACTGCCAGCGCGAAGTCCAAGGCAGGCTTCGAACACACAAACCTTGAGGTCATAACCTGAGCCTAAATCAAGAGTCAGAAGCTCAACCAACTGAGCTACCCAGGTGCCCCAAAAGAGCTATATTCTTAAAGCCCAAGTCTGAACATGTCACTCTTCAACCTGACAACCTTTAGGGGCACCTGTTTTAGAGAACAAAATCTAAACACTTTACCATGACATTCAGGGCTCTCCATGGTGTAGCCTCAATCTACTCTGCAGTATTCACCTCCTGTTACACACGTGCACACGTGCGTGTGCGCACACACACAAACACACACACACTCACACCACAATGCCTAACCATTCTGGACTGTTTGCCATTGCCCAAATAGGTCATGTATTTTCTTGTCACTATGCTTCTTCTGATATTTTTACTTTAATCCCAATTACTCTTTCCCCAGTCCCACTGTCCATTGCCTTCCTCTCCAGCTTTTAAAACTCTACTCATTGTTCTGGGTCCAGCTTAAGGTAGAGCTAGTAAAGCACTATCTGGCCTCTGAGTCAGAATTACCCCCCTTCCTCTGAGCCCCAGCTATTTTTTCCACACTTATTTGCACCACTTGTTTTCACTCTAACTTATAATATAGGTCATTTATGTCTGTCTCCCCCAACAGTTAGTAAATCTCTTGACAGCTTACCTACAACAGACAATCAATAGATTTTGTTGAACTGAATTAAAAGCTACTGACCAAAGTCCTTTCCTCCACACTTTTAACTTTTCTAGAATATGCCATTCTTAGGTTTTATTACCCACTGGTCGCTCCTGTTTCAGCTAAAATGACTTAGAAGAAGCAATTTATTTCTTTTGTAAAGAACCCAGGACTAACTTTTTTTTAAAACATGGAAGTGAAACAGAATTTTTTAAATGTACCTTTTTTAATCAAGCACTGCTAAAGCTAAATAGATGAATTTCTAAGAACAGTGATGTGTTTCTCTTTTTGAAGCATAGGTCTGTTTTTAAGGGGAAGCAGCTAAAAAATAAATGATCTAGACTTGATTTTATTTTTTTTTTTTTATTTTTTTTTTTTTTTTTATTTTTGGGACAGAGAGAGACAGAGCATGAACGGGGGAGGGGCAGAGAGAGAGGGAGACACAGAATCGGAAACAGGCTCCAGACTCTGAGCCATCAGCCCAGAGCCTGACGCGGGGCTCGAACTCACGGGCCGCGAGATCGTGACCTGGCTGAAGTCGGACGCTTAACTGACTGCGCCACCCAGGCGCCCCTAGACTTGATTTTAAAGATACCCAATAATTCTGACCACATAGCAAAACAGTTTCTTTCCCTTAATAGATCAGCATTCTGTCTTCTTTTTTTCTTCTTCTCTCTTTTTTTTTTTTTAAATGTCTGACTTAGGTGTTACCTTTTAAATGGATGAGGCAAAGATTATGTGATTAAAAATATTCAATGACTTTAGAACTCCAAAAGCCTCATGATCCATAGCCCATTTCATATGTGCTATTTTCATCCTGCCCCAGCAGAAGTAATAACCCTCTCCTCCGTGGCAAGCATGGAACTAATCTCATCATAGCAGAGTTCTATGTTCTTTTTCCCTACTGAACTTTGGATGCCCGGAGGGCAAAGACTGCCCTATTCACATTTGTTCCCCTACCGCAGTGATTAACATTTTATAAGCACTCAACAAATAAGTGCTAATTAAGTGAAAGACAAAATAAAGACAATGAAGTTTAACAGCAATTTGACATCATGGATAAAAGATGGTCTTTGGAGTCAAAAGACTTGAGTATAAATATTATTTCATAGTTTACAAAGAATTTTTATAAACAAAACCCAAGAATCCTACAAAGTGATAGGACAGCCCTCAGTACTGTTAGCAAGATATTTCTCTCTTCTATATTTATAATAGAAAAGCATTTCCTGGCACCCTTGGGATTGAGTGGGACCACATGACCAGCCAATGAGTTGAGTATGCAAGTGACATCTGTCACCTCCAGACTAGACCACTTAGTTGACAATGCGATGTTCTTGAGCCTTCTCTCTGTCCTCTGGCATAGAGAAAGATAGCATTCCACACGCTCTGTCAGCTTGAGTCCCTGAGTGACTATGAGAAGAACCACCCCACTCTCTCCTGCAAATCTTTAAAGAACATGTTGCTTAGGTGAGCAACAATTTTAAAAGGGTTCTTTAAAGCCACTGGGATTTGCAGGTCATTTGCTCGCACAGCATAACCTACCCTATCTGACTGATACAGGCAGGCAAAACAATCACTGATTCCACAGTTAATAGGTAACAAAACTGAGTTGCAGAAAAACCAAGGGACATTTTTAAGATTGTATTAGTCAATAGCTAGAAGGGTAGTAAGCAGCAGAAATAGACTCCATTGCAAGGATTTCTGACTGCAAATGTAGGGCATTTGTATACCTAGTTTAAAGGAAAAAAAATGTTTGATGCATTTATCTAATTGAACACAATGGTATATGTATGTATGTATGTGTTATATACATATGTATACACATATATACACTTTTAGAACAGGTGTAGGATAAAATGGAAGTAATCAAAATAATAAGTTCTGGTATAATTCTTTTAGAATATTTAATTTTAGCCTTCTTTAGTGAAAACTTTTAAACTTCTTTTTAAACTTAAAATTGTTTATAATTTTAATTAACAAAGAAAAGTCTGAAATTTTAGAATTGTTTATACATGCCAACTATCTTGAGTTTTTGGAATGATG